>NW_025791697.1:0-24206 GCF_921293095.1 Ischnura elegans
AAGCACTCGCTCCATCCATACCTTCGGTCCTCCTACTTATCTCATTGAAAAAGTGCAATAGGGTGGTTTCCTATTATTTTTTTTTTGCCTAAATCGTAAGATTATTACTCCTGGAGTACGCATTTCGCGTAATAAGATTTTTAAATGACGATATCTATTTTTCGCGATCAATTGAAAAGTGAAAAATTTCAAGCGCGCGAAAACGCGACGCGTAAGTAGGAATGAAGGGAAAAAGTCCGTGCGACGCATTTCTGGTACCCCTCCCGCCTGGTAGGTGACCTTGATCGAGGCTCTGACCGCTGATAGGACGCAGTATTTTAACGGTTAGCTGAGTACCTTCCTGTCTGGTAGCGCATGGCTTAAAAAAGGTTTATTAATACCTTATCAAGCGAAGAAAACTTTCCGACCTTAGCCAGTTTTAATAGGTGATTATTAAGACATGTTTCCCTGAGCTCTGTGCCTCATGCATGCATTGGTAGCCTCTGACGATGCATAACTCCTATCCTCTCGTGTGGAAACTAGGTCGCTTTGCCGTCACGTGGAGTGGAATCGCATGGGCGCCAATCTGGCCTTTTTAAATGAGGTTAAAATTTGACCCTCGCCATTCGTCCAAACCGGTATTTCAAAAACCAAATAATTTGTGTATTATGATTACAGCAATGGTGGGTTACGAATCGCCATCAATGCCATTTTTGTTTTTTTTGATGAAGGAAACTACCCTATTCCTAACCCACCAAATCCTGCACTTCATAACTTATCTTATCATATTTCCAATTTTAGCACTGTTTTCATCATTTCTTCTCCTTTAAGCACTCGCTCCATCCATACCTTCGGATTCCTACGTATCTCATTGAAAAGGTGATTTTCCTAGCCCACTATGTCCTGGACTTCATACCTCATCTTGTCATATTTCCATCTTTAGCACTGTTTTCATCATTTCTTCTCCTTTAAGCACTCGCTTCATCCATACCGTTAGTCTCCTACTTATCTCATTTAAAAGGTGCAATTCCTAACCCACCATGTCCTTTACTTCATACCTCATCCTATCATATATCCATCTTTAGCACTTTTTTCATGAATTCTTCTGCTTTAAGCACTCGCTACATCCGTACCTTCGGTCTCCTACTTATCTCATTTTAAAGGTGCAATTCCTAACCAGCCATGTCCTGTACTTCATACCTCATCCTATCATATTTCCATCTTTAGCACCCTTTTCATCATTGTTTCTGCTTTAAGCACTCGCTGCATCCGTACCTTCGGTTTCCTACTTATCTCATTTAAAAGGTGCAATTCCTAACCCACCATGTCCTGTACTTCATACCTCATCTTATCATATTTCTATCTTTAGCACTGTTTTAATCATTACTTCTCCTTTAAGCACTCGCTCCATCCATACCTTCGGTCTCCTACTTATCTCATTTAAAAGGTGCAATTCCTAACCCACCATATCCTGTACTTCATACCTCATCTTATCATATTTCCATCTTTAGCACTGTTTTAATCATTTCTTTTCCTTTAAGCACTCGCTCCATCCATACCTTCGGTCTCCTACTTATCTCAGGTAAAATGTGCAATTCCTAGCCCATTATGTCCTGTACTTCATACCTCATCTTATCATATTTCCATCTTTAGCACTGTTTTAATCATTTCTTCTCCTTTAAGCACTCGCTCCATCCATACCTTCGGTCTCCTACTTATCTCATTTAAAAGGTGCAATTCCTAACCCACCATATCCTGTACTTCATACCTCATCTTATCATATTTCCTATTTTAGCACAGTTTTCATCATTTCTTCTCCTTTAAGCACTCGCTCCATCCATACCTTCAGATTCCTACTTATCTCATTGAAAAGGTGCAATTCCTAACCCACCATGTCCTGTACTTCATACCTCATCCTATCATATATCCATCTTTAGCACTTTTTTCATGAATTCTTCTGCTTTAAGCACTCGCTTCATCCGTACCTTCGGTCTCCTACTTATTTCATTTTAAAGGTGCAATTCCTAACCAGCCATGTCCTGTACTTCATACCTCATCCTATCATATTTCCATCTTTAGCACCCTTTTCATCATTGTTTCTGCTTTAAGCACTCGCTGCATCCGTACCTTCAGTTTCCTACTTATCTCATTTAAAAGGTGCAATTCCTAACCCACCATGTCCTGTACTTCATACCTCATCTTATCATATTTCCATCTTTAGCACTGTTTTAATCATTTCTTCTCCTTTAAGCACTCGCTCCATCCATAACTTCGGTCTCCTACTTATCTCATTTAAAAGGTGCAATTCCTAACCCACCATATCCTGTACTTCATACCTCATCTTATCATATTTCCATCTTTAGCACTGTTTTAATCATTTCTTCTCCTTTAAGCACTCGCTCCATCCATACCTTTGGTCTCCTACTTATCTCAGGTAAAATGTGCAATTCCTAGCCCATTATGTCCTGCACTTCATACCTCATCTTATCATATTTCCTATTTTAGCACAGTTTTCATCATTTCTTCTCCTTTAAGCACTCGCTCCATCCATACCTTCAGATTCCTACTTATCTCATTGAAAAGGTGCAATTCCTAACCCACCATTTCCTGCACTTCATACCTCATCATATCATATTTCCATCTTTATCACTGTTTTCATCATTTCTTCTACTTTAGAACTCTCTCCATCCATACCCTAGGTCCTCTAATTATCTCATTGAAAAGGTGCAATTCCTAACCCACCAAATCCTGCACTTCATACCTCATCTTATCATATTTCCATCTTTAGCACTGTTATCATCATTTCTTCTCCTTTAAGCACTCACTCCATCCATACCTTGGGTCTCCTACTTATCTCATTGAAAAAGTGTAATTCCTAACCCACCATGTCCTGCACTTCATACCTCATCTTATCATATTTCCATCATCAGCTCTGTTTTCATCATTTCTTCCCCTTTAGAACTTTCTCCATCCATACCTTAAGCCTCCTACGTATCTCATTGAAAAGGTGCAATTTCTAACCCACCATGTCCTGCACTTTATACCTCATCTTATCGTATTGCAATCTTTAGCACTGTTTTCATTCCGTATTCCTCTAAGCACACGCTCCATCCATACCGTCGGTCTCCTACTTATCTCATTTAAAAGTTTCAATTCCTAACCCACCGTGTCCTGCACTTCATACCTCAACTTCTCATATTGCCATCTTTAGCTGTGTTTTCATTTCATACTCCTCTAAGCACTCGCTCCATCCATACCGTGGGTCTCCTACTTATCTATTGTAAAGGTGCAATTCCTAGCCCACCATGTCCTGCACTTCATACCTCATCTTATCATATTTCAATCGTTAGCACTGTTTTCATCATTTCTTCTCCTTTAAGCACTCGCTCCATCCATACCTTGGGTCTCCTACTTATTTCATTTAAAAGGTGCAATTCCCTAACCCACCATGTCCTGTACTTCATACCTCATCCTATCATGTATCCATCTTTAGCACTTTTTTCATCACTTCTTCTCCTTTAAGCACTCGCTCCATCCATACCTTCGGTTTTCTACTTATCTCAGGTGAAAGGTGCAATTCCTAGCCCACCATGTCCTGCACTTCATACCTCATATTATCATATATCCATCTTTAGCACTGTTTTTATCATTTCTTCTCCTCTAAGCACTCGCTCCATCCATACCTTGGGTCTCCTACTTATCTCATTGAAAAGGTACAATTCCTAACCCACCATGTCCTGCACTTCATACCTATTCTTATCATATTTCCATCTTCTGCACTGTTTTCATCATTTTTTCTCCTTTAGAACTCTCTCCATCCATACCTTAAGCTTCCTACATATCTCATTGAAAAGGTGCAATTCCTTACCCACCATGTCCTGCACTTTATACCTCATCTTATCGTATTGCAATCTTTAGCACTGTTTTCATTCCGTATTTTTCTAAGCACTCGCTCCATCCATACCTTCGGTCTCCTACTTATCTCATTGAAAAAGTGCAATAGGGTGGTTTCCTATTATTTTTTTATTGCCTAAATCGTAAGATTATTACTCCTGGAGTACGCATTTCGCGTAATAAGATTTTTAAATGACGATATCTATTTTTCGCGATCAATTGAAAAGTGAAAAATTTCAAGCGCGCGAAAACGCGACGCGTAAGTAGGAATGAAGGGAAAAAGTCCGTGCGACGCATTTCTGGTACCCCTCCCGCCTGGTAGGTGACCTTGATCGAGGCTCTGACCGCTGATAGGACGCAGGATGCTAACGGTTAGCTGAGTACCTTCCTGTCTGGTAGCGCATGGCTTAAAAAAGGTTTATTAATACCTTATCAAGCGAAGAAAACTTTCCGACCTTAGCCAGTTTTAATAGGTGATTATTAAGACATGTTTCCCTGAGCTCTGTGCCTCATGCATGCATTGGTAGCCTCTGACGATGCATAACTCCTATCCTCTCGTGTGGAAACTAGGTCGCTTTGCCGTCACGTGGAGTGGAATCGCATGGGCGCCAATCTGGCCTTTTTCAAATGAGGATAAAATTTGACCCTCGCCATTCGTCTAAACCGGTATTTCAAAAACCAAATAATTTGTGTATTATGAATACAGTAATGGTGGGTTACGAATCGCCATCAATGCCTTTGGTTTTCTTTGATGAAGGAAACTACCCTATTCCTAACCCACCATGTCCTGCACTTCATAACTCTTCTTATCATATTTCCATCTTTAGCACTGTTTTCATCATTTCTTTTCCTTTAAGCACTCGCTCCATCCGTACCTTCGGTCTCCTACTTATCTCATTGAAAATGTGCAATTCCTAACCCACCATGTCCTGTACTTCATACCTCATCTTGTCATATTTCCATCTTTAGCACTGTTTTCATCATTTCTTCTCCTTTAAGCACTCGCTCAATCCATACCTTCGGTCTCGTTATTATCTCATTGAAAAGGTGCAATTCCTAACCCACCATGTCCTGCACTTCATACCTCATCTTATCATATTTCCATCTTTAGCACTGTTTTCATCATTCCTCCTCCTTTAAGCACTCGCTCCATCCATTCCTTCGGTGTCCTTATTATCTCATTGAAAAGGTGCAATTTCTTACCCACCATGTCCTGCACTTCATACCTCATCTTATCATATTTCCAATTTTAGCACTGTTTTCATCATTTCTTATCCTTTATGCACTCGCTTCATCCATACCTTCGGTCTCCTACTTATCTCATTTAAAAGGTGCAATTCCTAACCCACCATGTCCTGCACTTCATACCTCATCTTAATATATTGCCATCTTTAGCACTGTTTATATTCTCTACTCCTCTAAGCACTCGCTCCATCCATACCTTCGGTCACCTACTTATCTCATTTAAAAGGTGCAATTCCTAACCACCATATCCTGCACTCCATAATCCTGCAGATATAAGACTTGCGGATGGCCTGGAATTCTTATTGCAAATCCATTAAAGTTAAAAAAAAAACATGCATGCAAAAAAAGGTGGCTGCAAACCACCGGAAAATGGCCATATTAGCAAAGTTAACAAAATCGCTTTTTTTCATCGCAGAATCACGCTTCTAAGACGTACTTAATCTCTTGATAAGCTGGAGCTCGATGAAAACAATCATTTTTTGATGATTGCATCCTCTGTAGCTACCGGTACCCTTATCTCAGCCTACTTCGTGTGAAAATTCTTTGCAGGGAAGAACCGTTCGTTGGGGGTCCAGTGACTCTTTTCTTCATCCAGGTTTTTGAATTATTTGCTTGGAACAATGCTTTTGTATGATTTGCATGGTTTAAATACTTCAAATCGAGCGAAATAAAAATATTATGCATTTTATGGCGGCACATCATTTGTCGCGACTTCTTTTATTTTTCAAAAACCCTAGGTTTTCATTATTAAAAAATATATATTTAAAACTTAGCTACGAAGGTTATTCAACTCATTCATAAAAACGAGCAACTTCCATTTCATTGTTATACATGTCGATATAAATATTTGGATATATATATCGCAATATATTTTTGACGGGTTTTTTAAAAATTGCGAATTTAGTAAAAATTGCTGGATTTTTAAGTAGGGTTTTAAAGTTAGTGGCCGGTACTCGAAGTGTTAACGCCGGGGTTTCCTCCGCACTACCCTTTCTTCTTCCGTCACTAAAGTGCAGCAGTGAAGAGCTGTAAATTTGAACCTGGACGCGAAAAGTTAATTAAAAATACATTTCTTCGGGGAATATTAATGATGCGTTCCATGTCATACAAGGGGACAAAATACTTTCATATTGTTTTATTTTCAACCATAATTTATTAGCAGCGGTTTATATTGCAATTGTAAGTTGATTTACGAATCGCACCCCAAGCTGAATCAAAGCCAGTCGGTAAGGTCCCCGTAAAATTTTAGCATTATTTTGAATAAGAGCCGATAACATAAGTAAAATGATGAACAAATGTCAATTAGTACATTTAGATTATGATATTTACTATATCATATAGATTTCCATTCGTAAAATCAGTAATTATTATATGATTACAAATTATGCCAAATGCCGGACCCGTGGACACCACGGGGTATCGGAAAGAACGTTAGTTGAACTTAATTAAAACGACTGACGCCTCTAAATTAAATTGTAATCGTTTAATCATGCCTTATTTAAATCACTGGAATTAAATTTTGTCGGTGGATATCGTTTTACTCCCAAAATTCCGCTTTAAATATGCGAGGTGATAACGGTAGACATCTTGAATTTTGCTCACTCCACTTGAGTGACCCCTCGGAGTGTCCAACGAAGGTCACTCGTTTCCGAGGGCAGTCCGAGTGAGCAACGCCACTCGAGTGACGTCTTGGAATGCCAAAGTGGCAACCGAGAGTGCACTTGGAGTGACGAGTGGAGGGAAATCAACACTCGAGTGACGCTCTGCAATATGGCACTTAACCTCTCCCTCGTCTGCTCCAAACATTAAAAATCTCCGCTGTGCACAACGTTACTTTGAAATGGCGCACACCTCCCTTCACAAGATACATTCTCTCACGAATGCCCCGTCGCTTTTTATCATCTCCTTCTTCTTTATGTCTTATCTCCTTCGAATCCTCCTCCTGTACACCTCTCATATCCTTCTCTTTCTTAGAAATTCGCAATTGCTTTCCATAGATGGAATTCTGCTCACATGACCACTTACTCCTGTGTCTCACAGCACGTGCAAAGAGATTAAAATCGTACCAAACAGATGACATTGATGGCAAATTGAGGCATCTGGTGATAAATGCATTATTTTTGTGATTTTATGTATTTACCATCGTGTAATAAGTGACGTACACATTCATGAAATATCCAGTCTTGAATTATTAAGAAAAAGCATTTTTTTTACAGACATAGTAGTGGGACTTCCCTTTAATTAATTTCAGCTATCACAGATTGCATGGCAAGATTATTTTTGGTACGGCTTTCCATCACTTATCTGATTATTAGGTTGCAATTTAATTTTTTTCCTGTAAGTGACATGTCCAGTAATAGATGGAAATGAATTTCAAACAAGAAATATTCGGGTAAATACTTAAGTATATCTCAGTACAGATATGGAATATTATTTTTCACTATAAATGTTCAGTCTAGCTACAGCCAACGCACAACATCGCAGGCATATGTGTTATCTGGTCATAACATCATAAACCGTGGTTTTATTTTCTTGCCTTGAATCGTATACTCATCCACGAAATATCCTGTATTTGCCTTAAAAAAAGTAGATTCTATATTTATATTAGAGTGGGTCTTACCTTTAATTACAGCAACTACAGAAAATCCTAATCTTCTAAGTTGTGGCAAGGTCATCGGAGGTACTTATTTGCTTCATGGAAATTAAGTGCTCAATTGATACTTAACTCAGATAATAATGAGTAATATTCAGGTAACTTCATTTTTTTGCTAATGCGTTGCATATTGTCGTGATTGCCTGTAGTATCAGAGAATTTACATAATTAATAGTGTAGTAATTAATAGTAATAAAAGTGTTTTATTTCTGTTGTTTCATCGTTAACCGACAGAAGTAATTCGTGGATGCATTCGTTATAGGAGTTTCTTTATACTTCAGTGTTTGGCTGATTAACTGTAAAACAGAATGAATTCCTATTTAATTTTTTATTGTGTTTTGCTTCAAATTGTTGATTTTTCTGTTGAGATTACTGATTTTTTTGCATTTTTTTTCCTGATTGATAATACCCCAAGGTAAGTAATAAAATAATCATTCATTCATGCTCTTTGTTAACCAAATTATATGAGTAAGTCGCGGCATAAATATATTAAGTTAAAGGTCAATGGGAACCAAAAAAGAAGGGACAACAAATGGTAACTACTAAGTCTCCTGTATAGAAATAAACTAAAAATTAAATGAGATCTTCCTAAGTTTCTCCATATCCTTGACAACCCGTGTCAAAAAATTAAATCCACCATCTACAGTAAATTTAAATCGAGAGCTACATGTATGCAATCGGTGTAATTGTACATCCATGACCTGTAAATGCAAAACTCGTAATGATATACATGAATATCTGTGCTCAGACACGTTAAAATGAAAATAAAGTACTGTATACGTTAAATATATATTAAAGCATATTTTAACATATACGTCGTATATGTTAAATGAACTACTAAGACTGAAAGAAGTATGTACAATAAGTCGTTAAATTAATTTTCTTGGGACAACTCTTCCTGTGCACTTTCATTATCAGTACAATGTTATGAAATACGAGTAAATTGATAAAATGGCATTTAAATATTTGCACTGTCAAAGTGAGCTCCAACCAAGCGTGTATCGCCGCATCCAATGAAATACTGAAAGACAAATTTTATGAAAATCATTGAATTTTAATGCTAAAATCCCCCTCTGAAATCTAAAATTGGTTTGATTTCTTCAGTTATAAGTACAACAATTATCTCTGACGTTCTCGGAGATAGTGTTTATTAACCTTTTCCCTGCCGTACACGTATATATACGTGTGGACGTTTCCTGACCCGGGAGACCACGGGCGTATATGTACGTGTGAGATTTTCCCGGTCAAGAAAACGAAACCCGTATATATACGTTTTCTAGCTCTCCCCCTTTCAGGACGGTCGAGGGTTTAGGTCGCCTTTGTCTCGGGACCCAACGCTTCGGGGTTTAGGATTAACCCTCCGAATCCGGGAGCAGGCACCCAGACCCTTCGTCTTTTATAACCCCTCTCAGCGGTAAGGGACAGCGGTCATACAATTGTTTATAGAGTCAATTTTCGAAAATATTTGTTCATTTCTCAAGAAATATAAACTATGAATTGAATTGTTTGTCTTTTGAGCAGCGTTTACAATTTTTAAACGAAATTCTACGACAAATATTAACTTATATCTCGAGTTATGTATAAACATCAACATGGAAATTGTTGCTGCGTTAAATGCTTTGATAATGGCCTTATAACTTCGTTTAAAATTTGACAATGCTCAGATAAAAATGAGGAATTATATTCTATGTCTGTAATTTACGCGCAAGCAACAATTATCCATTTGCTAAATACATATAAGCAATACATAAGTTGACCGCGAACCAATGCCGCAGGTATGGTCGTAAACCCGGAAAGGAGGGAGCACAACTACTCTCGGAGTCCGAGATAATGCGGAGTCCCACCGTGGACGGGTCGAAAAAGGTTCAGCGAGACCCTTCAAACGAATGCCCTCCAAAAATGCTCCGTACCACGAGAAAGAAGAGTCTCTTGGGGCTCGGTACAGCAGTCAAGCTAAAACTCCGCGGTCTCGAAAGTGTTAAACTGTACACGATTTGTAAATCTATTTCCCATATTGTCTAAAAGTGAACACATAGAGCTCAGTGCTTCAACTTGCGAAGGATATTTTTTGCAATCATTTCTCTAAGGCGGCGTTGCGATAGATAGATGTTGGGAGTCATTTCCTCTGAGGTGACAAAAACAAGTGAAGGCAGAGTCCATGTGAGGCGGAGATAAGATATCGAAAATGGAGAGATTCTCGAATTCAATGCTTCTCCATTTATCTTTGGACGCTGAGTTTAGCCACGAGAGTTGAAATACTTGCAGAGCGATGAGAAATTGGAAGATAGGCTAGAATATCATCCTTAATGACGTCTTGCGATCCAAAAACGTAATCCAAAATTTAATTATTGTTTCCTGTTTGCTTCAGAGATACGTCCCATTAGCGCCTATAGTATAATCAAGATTTGATAACGGATAAGTCTCTTTTATTCTCTTTTCATTAAAACTCAGAATAAGAATTCTTCCATCAGTCAATGCTTGGATTTAACATTACGGATTATTGTCGTGAGGAGTATATAAATACGACCCTACGGGCTCGATATTTTTCGGTGCATTTCTAACTTGGCAAAAGCGAGCGGTAATAATTCCTTTAATAAATAGCATTTTTCCAATTAACATTGATATGTAGTTAATCCGGCGTTAAGCTTTCTTTAAGAATAATTAATGGGTTTTCTGTATGCCTGAACCTAAAGGATATTGAAAGCTACCCCTAGATAATGAGATGGTATTGACCAATCGCTAGGAGCCACTCCAGATTAGGAAAGTGTAAAAAATCGTTTAATTCAAGGAACCAAATGAGTCTTAACGTTTTTTAGAAGTATCATTCGACAGAAAAATACCGAAAAATACGTATTCAGACATGTAATTTCAGCAGAATGCAAGTCATTTATGCCAAATATGCGCGTTTAGCTATTGCCACTGTCAATGATGACAATCAAATGACATTTTGTCGGAGTTATGCGGAAAAAAAGGAACTTCCCTCGAATTTCCTTATAAAGAGTTTAATTAACATCACAACCGTGAGGCAAAGTCTTCAAATACGGTCATCAAGTAAACATTTAGCGCGATTAATTGAAGAGTTACACAAATATTATAATAACTTATCAAATGGAGAGTTACAAATACAATAATAATTGAGCGAGAAATATTGATGCATTTTTTTCTTTTTGTATCCTTTGCTTTATTTAATTATTCATATTAAACTCGATGACATATAATTTTTATTCATGCAATGGCCTCATTACTTTTTTCCTATTTTCTAACCAGTTTCTGTTTGCAGTGTACATCACCTTTGTACGAATTTATTTTCCCAGAAATTTCAGCCACAGCAATTCTGCGACAATTTGACCTACTTTTCTTCATTCAATCTGAATATGAATGCTTTAGGGTGGTTTCCTATTATTTTTTATTGCCTTAATTGAAAGAGTATTACTCCTCGAGTACGTATTTTACGCATTTTGATTTTAAAATGACATCTATTTTTTGCGATTAAATGAAAAGTGAAAATTTTCAAGCTCGCGAAAACGCGACGGGTAATTATCAATGCCGGAAAATCTCCTTAGTTCTAGTTAGTTCTCCTCTCTCTCTCCTTAGCTCCGTTCTAGTTCACGCTGCCCCAAGTGAGGTGACCTTGGGGCGAGTCTCTGAGCCCTGATACGACGCAGGATGCTAGCAGAATCCTAGAGTACCCTGTTAGCTGGTAGCGCTTGGCTTAAATAAGGATTATTAATACCTTATCAAACGAGGAAAACTTTCCGACCTTAGCCAGTTTTAATAGGTGATTATTAAGACATGTTTCCCTGAGCTCTGTGCCTCACGCATGCATTGGTAATCTCAGACGATGTAAAACTCCTATCCACTCGTATATAAACTAGGTCCCTGTGACGTCACGTGGAGTGGCATCGCATTCGCACCAATCTGGCTTTTTTCAAATGTGGATAAAAATTGAGCATTTCCATTCCTCCAAACCGATATTTCTAAAACCAAATGATTTGTATATTATGAGTACACTAATGGTGGGTAACGAATCGCAATCAATGCCTTTCGTTTCCTTTGATGAAGGAAACTACCCTATTCAATGTCTGCAGTCAATCGCATTTCAAAGACAGGATTCACAACCTTTTCAATGCAAATAATGTATACTGAAGATAAACACTTCACTCCAATTTATATCGATATCATGTTCTCCGACTCAACTGTATTCTTCTGAGTTTCCCATCCAATCTGCAAATTGGCTGTCTTTTTCTCTCTGAATACAACTTTTTGTAAAGCGTAGGGTATTCTGAAAGCAATTCCGTTTGTTGTTTTCATGCCGTGAAGAAATGTGGATAAGAACTCACGGAACGATTCCAACATGTGTCGCCTTATGCAGTTCACCATAGTTCACAAAAAATAATGGCCGTCATGATACCAGCTCGTGAGGATGGACACCAGTATATCAGTCACTTATTCGGACAAAGATAAAATGGAGATAGTTTGTCTTGCTCAAATGTTTCCCGTCGAACAATGCTTAACGACAAATGGTTCTATAAATACATATTCTACTTGAGTGCAGACATACGTGGTAGTAGTATTTAGTATTTTTAGTATAGTATTTTTTAGTAGTAGTACAGTATTTTCAAAGCCTTTTCTGTTTTTTTTGAAATATCGGCACAATACCCATCCCAAATGATAATGGAATTAATTGAATAGTATCAAAGAAATTAATCTTGATTGTAAATGTGCTTCCAATTATTTCCTTTTCCGAACACATCTTTCTAAGTGCTATCACAAGCAAAGGATATTTTTCCATTACATTCATACAGCGGTCTTTGCAGTACTGCAGTGTTGTAGCAAGGAATATGCCTCAGGGGCAGTTGGAAGTGACCTCCCTAGGAATCAGGGAGTCTGGGAAAATGTCAGGACATATAAATTGCTTTCTGTAGGGCAAGTTCAGTGCAACAATCCGTTCGCAGGAGGAATGTGAAGTCTTTGTCACTTGAGTGCGTTTCGTTAAAAGCGGAATATGGCATACGTCGGGTTTCCCTCCGCACCGTCTTCTCATCTTTCATCTCTATGAATTTCCATTATCATCGGGCAACCGAGTCATAAACGTTACCTTGGAACAGTAGGATAGCCAGGAATTTCGTCCGGCGGCGTCCAGACCAAGAGGAATTTTTTTAAACAGGGTACAAAACAAGGTTTTACACTAATTTTAATATTTTTCATTATTGAAAAAAACTTCATTTTTTAAATTTTTTTGTAAATTAATGGCTTTATAATATTGTTTTCTTTTATGGAGGTGAGTAATTGTGTTCTCATATTTTGGGAGGGGGGGGCTCCGGACCCCTCGGACCTCTTCTGTCTCCACGCCATTGCCTTGGAGACCTCCTATCACAAAATTCAATCTTTCGGGAATGCGTCCCTGCTCTGCTTATCCCCATCGTGTTTATCTCTTATCTTATTTGTATTCTCCTGCTGTCCACCTCTTATCTCCCACTCCAACCGCATTCGTTCTCTCTTGAAAATTCGCGATCGCCTTCTCTAGATGGAATTCTGTGTGCGTGACCATTTACACTTGTCTCCCACCGAACGCGAAAATTGAAATTAAAATGGATTAGAGAGATAACATTGAGTCATTTGGTGATAACGGAAAAAACAATATTTTATTTCTAAACGATCGTGCCTTCGATCACGTACGCATTCGTGAAATATCGAGTTGCGAATTATTCAGATAAAGTAGTTTTTTCCTTGGAACAAGAGTTGTTCTCCCTTTAGTTTTTTTCACCTATCACAGATTGCATGGCAATATAATTTTTGGAATGGATTTTAACTATTTATTGTTCGACTAATCTCTGATTTTTCAGTTGTAGTTTAATATTTTCTTAGAAAGAAACATTTCTATCTGCAAATGGCAATGAATTTCGAAGAAAAAATATTCGCTTAAACGAAAAATAAAGTTGCATTTAAAAGAAAAAAGAAAAAAGTTTGTTCCATAATAAATATGTTAAACATTTGAATATTGAACAAGATAAGAATTTCGAAATTCACCTGCATTCTTTCTCACTCTTACAGCAAAAGGCAAAACTGTTCCCTTTACATTAGCTTACATCACTTGTCCCCATTTTAGTGCTCTCTGTTTTACAATCACTTCCGCGGAAGGAATGAAAAAGTTTCATTTTGTACTCCGCGCGGTATATAACAGGGGCGAATTTTAAAGATCGTCGTCAATATTTCTTGATTTTGTTAACTATAAGCACGATGGCTATAGAATGAGTATGTCACAGCACATCAAATGTATCTTAAACACAAATCAAATGGCAACAAAAGACGAGAGAAGGCGACGGTTGTAGGGAAAGAGCGATCGACTCGCACGGCTTCCCGCAAACAATGGAGGGCTGAGAGGCGAGCGAACAGTCACAGGAGACACCGAGTGTCTATCAAAACAATAGAAGAGCGGAAAAGGCATCTATGAATGGCATTCGGTTCTTCTTCGATACTTGCCTATTTTGGTAAAGATTTTACTGTTTACATTCATGGTATCGAATGGCATGAATATCATAAGATTATATCATTTCAAGTTTAAAAAAATAAATATTTAAGCTAATTTACTTAGATAGTTACAGCCTTGAGTTATTCAATTGTGTTAATCTAGTGTTTACGGATTTTCGGCGGAATTTAGTCATTTTCGCATTTAAAGCTTCAGATGTTAAGGTACCACAACAAAACAATAGTGGGTAATTATCGTTTGCTATGGTAAAAAAGTTGCTATGACTTCGGTAATTTTATTTGTTATAAAGTATCCTTAATTATTAAAATCATACCATACCAGACCATATTATTATATATTATCATAAAATTCCAAGGTGGTGCCAGTAGCAAGGTGGACTCCGTACGCTCATATCATTCATGGAAATAATTCAAGCAAATATGAACACGGTCTAAATTTTATTCCAATAATCATTTGAATGCAGAAAATTTCAGCTTCAGACGGTGAATGATGGTCATTCGCAAGATCATTCGGTAAATCATTCGCATGGTCATTCGATTTAAAACCCACTGAGTAAAACATCCATAGCACTTTCCTGCCGGCGCCTACGAGAGGAAAACTTTTTCCGTCTTACGAGTAGGATAAAATTTGAGACAAAACTCAACATGTGCCCGGCCCCGGTCACTGGGCTATTCATTATGTTTTAATTTAATGATACATTATTTGAGGTCACTAATATAGACCGTCTAACCCCATATTTCCACAAGTTCATGGTGAACTCATTGAGTTACCAGTGTTTTTAAATAAAACATTTCTTTTGAATTTCAATAATTAACTCTTCTGAAAGAATTAATGACATTTATTAAGCATTTCGGATTCTTTAAATGATTTCTTGCATTGATTACAGCAATTTTAGTGAACACAACAGAAAAACTATGATTACCGATCCATAATTAGTATGCATGTACACTGTGCATTGTACAGGTGACTAGGATGCCTTCACAGCATTGCGTTGCGTTGACGCTATGAATGCTCTAGCCCCATCGGCAAATATTGCCCTAGACAGCTCTGAATTGCGAAAACAAATGAAATGCGAGAGTCGTCGGTACCTAAAAATTGGCCCGGGAACAAGTCGATTCATGATTTCGATAATCGCGCAATACGAATGTTGTTTTTAAATTTTCGCGCCACATCATTCCTCAAAATTTTTTTCCTAGATGTTCATTGCGTTAAAATTAAATTTGGCGATTATATAGTCATAGGCGGATCCAGAGGGGGGGCAAGGGGGCACGTGCCCCCCCCAGACCCTCAAAAATATGCAAGATTTTTAATACGGTCCCATTATCATTGCGTTCGTTTTGTATTACGAGGTATCCTTGTGCCCCACCCAGAACAAAATCCTGGATATGGCCTTGCTTGTGCCCCTCCCAGAAAAAAATCCTGGATCCGCCCCTGTATATAGTCGTTAATCGTATCATCAGTGATAGCACTTGTCTATGCAATAATAGAGCTATATTTATTTCCTTAATCCAACTACATGAAAAATAGATAATTACGTAGAGAGAGTGAAAATGAGTAACGTGGAATGGCATCAGAAAAATTTATTTGTGATCGTCGTTGCAAAACAGCTAGGCGTAGCCAAGTTACCCAAATAGTTTCAACTTGAGCAATCATGAGGGTACAGTTATATTATATAAATTGATATTAAAACGACCGTAGTCACTAGCAGGGAAGTCTCAAAACTGTACTGTATTTGGCGATACCGATAACGGATGCATGTTATGCTAATCTACGGTCCTCAGTGACTGTAATCTATGTTAGAGTTTAACATCTGTCTTTTGTTGAGAAAATGTTCGAGTTAGAAAAAAATACAAATTAATATTAAATAATGAAACTTATAGCATTCATCACTCCCATTTCAGCTACTCCTGCATATCTACCTTCAGCACATCCAAGCTTCCCATAAACGACAACCAATGCGAAATCGCCTGCGCACTGCTGCCTAAAAGCGGACAAAATCCAACGCGAACACATTTTTCTGCGACGGCGCAGCGAGCTAGCGAAATTACGTCATCAATCTTCAAAGACGGATTTCAATTTCTCAGTTGCCAAGCCGCACCTTCTATGGAGTAATTGGGAAGCTCCGATTCCTTCATCTTCATCTCGTGATCCAATGTATAAAAAATCTCGCAAAAGATCACAACCAATCCGAAGAAAAAAACGTTAAAAGTGATATCTATCCATCATATTTACTAATTCCAGTCGAAAGAATCACAATTATGTTCTCCCGAGCGTTGACTGGCACCATCGTTCATTGGCAATCCCTTCGCCTCCATTTTTTATAAGGCATTTAAGATTAGATAAGCCCGCTGTCTTGGGTATAAAGTCTCTTCCTGAGCCACAGGACGAGCATATCTCGTTCGTGTTGCGTCTGGGGAACTGATCCGCCATCTTGTGGTTCAAGTCCTGTTATCTTACAAGTATTTGTCCATCGTATTGGATTAAAATTTCTGTAAGTTTAAAAAAGGCATTGACAGAAGAGGTTTGCTTCATGAGAGTGAAATAATTTTCTCATGACAGTAACAGAAGTAATTTACTTGACGTTTCAGGATTGCCGTTTCTGCTTTGGGAATAGGAGAGCCGAGGAAGGAGCAAATACCGATATCTAACGGGTTGCCTTTTCTGTTGGGTAAGTAATTTCTAACGCATTTAATCTCAAAAAATTTTCAAATTATGCGAAATAGCGTGATAGCCTTTTTTATATAAGAATGCCTTTCAAATACAAGATTAAATCTAATAAAATCGATTAACAGAGTTTGAAGGTAATTTATGATAAGAATGTTGAGCAAATGTTTCATGTGTTATATCTATAGAAAGTTTTTTGCCACCGTGTATTACATACTTGTTCGAAGGTTAACAGACTTAATGCGGTATTTCAAAACTCTATTTAAACGAAATATTGATTTTTTATTCATGGGACAAGAAGTAAATGCAACGTTAGTAAAAATAGCTTGTGGGCGGTCTGGACCATCTTACCCTGAGATCTTAATTAGTCAATTGTTTTTCCCTTTTGTGTCAGATGGAGTTTCGATTTATACAGGCAATATAAACAAATAAGTACCTATTTATAATTTTTTACTACCGTTTATGTTTTTTCACAACTAACTGCAGTTATTTGATAAAAATTTCTTTGGTTTTGATTTAAATCGTTGACCTAAAGAAGATGCGTTTGCAGTTCTTGGGCATTTGTTCGCTTCACTGTTTGAATGTGAGCACAATGCCTATCAGCTTTCGTATCTGGATTGACCGTGGGGGTAGAATCTAGCCAGTGTGTGTTCAGCTTAGAATCCATTACATTCATCTTCATCTCGTGATCCCATTTCTCAATAATCTCGCAAAAAATCGCAATCTATCCAAATATAAATCGTAAAAAGTGATATATGTCCTTCTAATCCATTAAGTTCAGTCGAGGGGATTGTAATTACTTTCGTCCAAGCGATGACTGGCAGTGTCGTGAATTGGCAATCCCTACACTTCAATTTTTAATGAGGCACTATAGATTAGATAAACTCATTCTCTGTGGGTGTAAAGGCCTCTTCCTAAGCCGCAGGATGAGTAGATCTCAAGCGAAGAGCATGTGACACATTGATACGCCATTTCTTCTTCAAAACCTGTTTTCTTTAAGTATTTGTCCATTATTTGGGATTGAGATTCCTGTAAGTTTAGAAAAGGCATTGAAGGAAGAGGTCTGCTTCATAGGAGTATAATAATTTTCTCATTTCAGTAACAGAAGTAATTTATTTGATGTTTCAGGATTGCCTTCTTTTCATTGGGAATAGGAGAGCCGAGGAAGGAGTGAATACCGATATCAAAGGAGTTGTCTATTCTATTGGGTAAGTAATTGCTAACGCATTTAATCTATGCTTTTTCTTATAAATTACCAATTACTGTTGGTTGCCTTCCTTAAAATAAGCATGCCATTCAAGTGCAAGATTTTATCTAATACAATCGACCAACTGAGTTTGAACGTAATGTATGGTAAGAATGGATAGTAATTATTTCTCTTGTATTATCCAAAAAACGTTTGTTGCCACAGTTTACCTCGTACTTATTCCATAGCTGAAAAACACTACTAAAAAACCTATTTCAAATGAAATCCACCAATTTCTTTTCCACGAGATGTAGTCCTACCGCAAAATAATATGTACGAAATAGCGATTTAACAACCTCAATCAGAGGCCGGCATAAGGCAGTTCTTATGAACTGATTATTTACTGCTATTGATTAAAGTGAATGGTATTCTTTGCAGAATGATGGGAGACCACGCAGCTGGAAGCCCGAATAGACTTTTTTGAATAAATATTCTTCGTTGACATTCGAAGCATTTGTTCCCTTCCGTTCGACAAATTTACCGCACATTTTAAGTACATTGACAGAACACATCTTTAGGTACCCGACTAGGTGGGGTCACAAATTATGAAAATAGGCAGAAGTGAATTTGGTTTATAATATCATAATGTAAAAAATACAAAAGTCAAATTTGTGCCTGCAAATACCTAAATTAATTTTGTTGGGACAACTCTTCTTGTGCACTTTCATTCTCAGCACAATGCTATAAAATATGAGTAAATTGGTAACTGGCATTTAAATATTTGTACAGTCAAACTGAGCTCCTACCAAGCTTGTATCGCCACATCCAATGAAATACTGAAAGACAAATTTTATGAAAACCATTGAATTTTAATGCTTAAATCCCTCTCTGAAATCTGAAATGGGTTAGATTTATTCAGTTATAAGTAAAAAAATTATCTCTGACGTTCTCAGAGATAATGTTCAATAAATTGTACGCGATTTGTAAATCTATTTCCCATATTGTCTAAAAGTGAACACACATAGCTCAGTGCTTCAACTTACGAAGGATATTTTTTTCCATCGTTTCTCTAAAGCAGCGTTTGCGATAGATAATGTTGGGAGTCATTTCCTCCGAAGTGGCAAATACAGGTGAAGGCAGAGTCAATGTGATGCGTAGATAAGGTAACGCAAATGGAGAGATTAGCGGCCTCAATGCTTCTCCATTTATCTTTGGACGCTGAGTTTAGCCACGAGAGTTGAAATACTTGCAGAGCGATAAGAATTTTGAAGATAGGCTCGAATATCATCCTCAACGACTTCTTACGATCCAAAAACGTAATCAAAACTTTAATTAATGCTTCATGTTTGCTTCAGAGATACGTCCCATTAGCTTCTCCAATGTAATTAAGATTTGATAACGGAAAAGGCTCTTTTATACTCCTTTTATCACGACACAGAACATGAACTCTTCCATCAGTCACAGCTAGGATAAAAAATTACGGATTATCGTCTGGAGGAGTATATAATTACGACTCTCCGAGTTCGATATTTTTTCGGTGCATTTCCAACTCTGCAAACGCAAGCGGTAATTTATCAATTACTAAATAGCTTTTTTTCTATGAAGGTTGATGTATGGTTAATCCGGCGTTAAGCTTACTTTAAGATTAATTAATAGCTTTTCTATATGCCTGATCCTAAAGGATATTGAAAGCTACCGCTAGATATTGAGACGCTAGGTATTGACCAATCGCTAGGAGCCACTCCAGATTAGGAAAGTGTAAAAAATCGTTTAATTCGAGGAACCAAATGAGTCTTAACGTTTTTTTAGAAGTATCATTTGACAGAAAAATACCAAAAAATACGTATTCAGACATGTAATTTCTGCAGAATGCAAGTCATTTTTGCCAAATATGCGCGTTTAGCTATTGCCACTGTCAATGATGACAATAAAATGACATTTTGTCGGAGTTAGACGTAAAAAATGGAACTTGCCTAAAATTTCCCGATAAAGAGTTATTTTTAGCGTCACAACCGTCTTCAAATATGGTTATTAAGTTTTATGTAGCGCGTTTAATTGAAGAGTTACACAAATATTATAATAAATTATTAAATGGAGAGTTGCAAATACAATAATAATTGAGCGAGAAATATTGATGTATTTTGTCTTTTTGTAATCTTTGCTTTATTTAAATATTCACATCAACTCGATGACACATTATTTTTACTAGTACAATGGTCTCATTACTCTTCTCCTATTTTCTAACCAGTTTCTGTTTTCAGTGTACGTTACCTCTGTATGAATTTATTTTCCCAGAAATTTTAGCCACAGCAATTCTGCGACAATTTGACCTACTTTTCTTCATTCAATCTGAATGTCAATGCAAAAGGTTGGTTTACTATCATTTGTTTTCCTTAATTGAAAGGGTATTACTCCTCGAATACGTATTTTACGCATTTATATTTTAAAATGACATCTATTTTTCGTGATTAAATGAAAAGTGAAAAGTTTTAAGCGCGCGAAAACGCGACGGGTAACTATGAATTCCGGGAAGCTCCGTGTGACGTCATTCTGGTTCCCGCTGCCGCAAGTGAGGTGACTTTTGGGCTAGGCTTTGAGCGCTGATACGACGCAAGATGCTAGCGGGTTGCAGGGTACCCTGCTAGCTGGTTGCGCTTGGCTTAAATAAGGATTATTAATACCGTATCAAACGAAGAAAACTTTCCGACCTTAGACAGTTTTAATAAGTGATTATTAAGACATGTTTCCCTGAGCTCTGTGCCTCATGCATGCATTGGTATTATCAGACGATGTATTACTCCTATCTACTCGTATAGAAACTAGGTCCCTGTGACGTCACGTGGAGTGGCATCACATGGGCGCCAATCTGGCCTTTTTCAAATGAGGAAAAAAAATTGACCATTGCCATTTGTCTAAACCGGTATTTCTTAAACCAAATAATTTGTATATAATGAATACACTAATGGTGGGTAACGAATCGCAATCAACGCCTTTCGTTTTCTTTGATGAAATAAACTACCTTCTTCAATGTCTGCAGTCAATATCATTTCAAAGAAACGATTCGAAGCCTTTTCAATGCAACTAATATGTACTGAATATGAGCACTTCACTCCTATTTATATCGATATTATGTCCTCCAACTCAACTGTATTTTTCTGAGTTACCCATCCAATCTGAAACTTTGCTGTCTTTTTCTCTCTGAATACAACTTTTTTGTATTGTGTAGGGTATTTTGAAATCCATTCCGTTTGCTGTTGTCAAGAAGAAATGTGCTATGCCGTGAAGAATTGTGAATAGGAACTCACAGAATGATATTAACATGCATCGCCTTATACAGTTCACTATAGTTCACAAAAAAGTAACGGCCGTCATGATACGAGCTCGTGAGGATAGACACCAGTATATCAGTCACTTATTCGGACAAAGATAAAATGGAAATGGTTTGTCTTGTTCAAATTTTTCCCGTCAAACAATTTTTAACGACAAATAGTTCCATAAATACATATTTCCCTTGAGCGATATTGGCATAATATATTTCATTGGGATCCCTTTTTCCCAATGCACAACAATACACACACAAATTTTTTGCCACAGTATACATCGTACTTATTCCATATCTGAAAAACACTACCACGAAAATCTATTTCAAATGAAATCCACCAATTTCTTTTTCACGAGACGTAGTCCTATCGCAAAATAATATGTTCGTATTAGCTATTTAACTACCTAAATCAGAGGGCGGCATTAGTCAGTTCTTATGAGCTGATTATTTACTGCTGTGTTGTTTAAAATGATGTCAAAATCTATGAGATACTCTCATCTTACCATCGAGAATATCTAAAATCTCATTTTTCAAACAACAAGTGATTAAATACATGTTTCAGTAAGGCCATGTATTTCTATAAAAGTTGGAAAATGTTCAAGATGCGGTCTCACTGATTCTTGATACATAAAACTTATTTCCATATTCTGCATAATTTGCCAGAGAAAATATGCAAGGAAAGTAAAATAAAGAGAAGCAGGTCCTGAAAAGGCATTAATCCCCAATTTACTGTTTAATTTTTTTTGAGATGCAGACACAACTTAATTTTTCTAACAACTAAAACAAAACAGTACCAATAGTCGTAGTTACTAGTGTAAAATTCAATAACGTAGAAAATCTTTGCTGGCGTGTGCATGAACAACTGAAATTATTCAAGGTCCGCAAGATATAGAATTTATGAATTTTAATTTATGTCCTGATTACGCGATGAATACCATATGTATATTATATATTCCGTACGGCATTTTTATATTATTCTATGTCGCTATTCGTGTGAAATTGTGTTTTTTTCCGTCCGTCGTTTCGCCATCAGTTCATTGATGTGAATGATTTTCAAATGATGGACATTTGATGTTATTTCTGCTCATATTATAGAAGTGCCAAGAATGGAAAAATTTTTCTTACACATAAATCCCTTAATGAATACTCTAAATCGATAGAATGATGTAGGGAAGTGCTGAAAGTTTGGGATCCATTTCTCATTACTCTGGATGTTTGTCGGCCTGGTCGTAAGAAACCCATAACAAGCTTACTTGATAAGCGCCTTCCGTATTTCTTCCTTTCACCTTATCTCAATGGGTATTAATGCGCTAGCTGGGATGCAGTAAGCACAATCCCAAATACCCTGAAAACAATACTCTGACTTTTAAAGTTAAAGATACGATCTTCAGCAAGCTACGCTTCAAGGTAAAGTGATGGGAGTATAATTCTAAAAGTGGATAAGACTTTTTAGAAATCTCCGTTACCATGGGGTGAGGTCCAAAGAACGCTAAATTCGCTACAGTGCGCTCTCGATGGAAGTACTGCAGAGCACCGGTCGACAGGCGATATGTTCGCTACGAGAATTTCTTTCCGAAGCGGTCAAGAGCGAAGTCAAAATGGCGGAATGAAAAAGGTCAGGCTAGGTGGATTATGACATGGAGGAGATTGTTTCAATTGCGACTTGAGGCGATCAAGGTCATTGAATATTAGTGGTTGTGGTGGATTATAATTAGAATAAACTTCATTTGGAAGATCGTGGTTCCACAAAGTAAAACAAGAAACTTGAGACTATATTTCTCACACCTACCCCCCCCCATACCTCTTCCTTTATAAACTCATTACCTTACTAAAGAGAAAAGTGGGTGATCTACAGTTTAACAACTTGTAATATGTTCACTTATTATGACTAGCGACTATTATAAAACTTTAATCCGTTGTCTTTATTTCATATATCTTATTTTCCTTCATGTTTTAATTTATGGCATGAGATGATGTGTCTAAATATGTTCTTATCATTGTTTCTACTACTACATGTCCCTCTTCATAATTATGTTGCCTTCTGTATGTAAAGGATGCTTCCAGAGGCATTTGAGTTTGTTTTGGGGGAGAAAGTAGAATGTGCACGGAGAGATATTGCTTGCTTTATTATCATATAAATCATAGTTAAATTAATATATTACCTGTGAAAGCCATGGTCTTATTATAATTGGGATTATGAACAACATACGACAATTATTGTACCAAAATATTCTCTTTATTGTTAATATGATATTTTATGATTAATACTCAAACCAACACAAACGCAATGATAACCATATTAAAAAACTTGTCTTTTTTTAAAGAATCAGGGGGGCACGTGAACCTGTACCCCTCCCCAATATCTGCATCTGTACTCTAGTCGTCTGAGCGTTGTTTAGCTGACAAACTTTACTGTTTAATTGCTGACAGAATAGTTTATTCTTATTCTCAAGTAAAAATATTCATCGTGCGCTGAGTGAAAGACAGAAAAGTTATGCTCCAATAAGATATGAGGCCACCTCTAATATCTGTGTAGACTATTTTTTTACAGAAGAAACTTGACAAGATTGAGTATGTGAGTGGGGCCAATATCATGAAGAATTAAAATCATAATTTATGCCGTAAAAATCAGATAACTGAAATTTCCAACGGTGTTACACATAGGATCCATTTTTATTTCAATTCATGTACAATAAGACACTGGCGAAGATAAATTTCAAAGATACATTAATAGGATATCAGAGGGAGATAATAAGTGGATGGGAGGAGTATG
>NW_025791698.1:0-29511 GCF_921293095.1 Ischnura elegans
GTTAAGACAATTTATGTCAATATTTGCGGAAATCTTTGCAGCCTTAAGGAGCTTGAAAATTCCGGATTTGGGAGAATTTATTTTACTTCGCTTGGCCGCTCGCGTTTTGAATTCAAAGACATTATTCAAATGTTGGGCAATACAGGCGGACCCGCAAGGGGGGGGTGGTATGCCCCCTGCGTCCCCCATCTGTATCCGCCACTGCTTACACCTTATTCTTTCCGTGGTTATACACAGGCCCGGTGATAGCTGATCTGGCGCCCTGGGCAAACTGGGATCATGCCAACCCCCTCCCCCCCCCCCCCCTAATAACATTAGCATTAACAGAGGGAATAGGGTCACTTTTGCACCGTTTTTTAATGATAGCCAGTTCCAAGGGCATGGGCGTACTCAGCAAGGTACAGGAGGGGGCAGCTGCCCCCCCCTCTCCTCCAAGAAGCAAAGATCGCAAACGTGTTTAGTGAAAACAATATTTTTTCAAGCAAATAATTTTAATGAATAATATGGAGCTATTACAGTTTCCTTAAAATATTGATTTCATTCGCCTTTTCCATGCTTAAATCTTACCTGCAACTTGAACAACCATGACTTGCCCCCTCCCCCCCCAGATTTTATCCTGGGTACACCCTTGTCAACGGAGACTGCTATTAGGAGGCACAATTCAATCCTCGGAAGGCTGGTTTGCGTCGCCACTTCGGTCATATTTTAATTGACTTTGATGACATCGACATGACCGCTGGTTGCTCAGTTCGAAGGGAAATAATCTTTTCTTTAGCTAGGCAAATTATACCCAAGTAACGAAAGAAACTTTGATGGAAAAAAGTTTCCCATGTATTGTTTCTGAATGCGAATATGTGATTAATTTGGATTGAATATACCGATTAGTGATCCTGGAAATTTTTCCTTTTAAATGTTCCCCCCCCTATCCAACTTACCCCTCTCAACATTCGGAAATCTTACAAGACGAGACTCCACCAAAGAGTTTCTAAATACTTTTATGTAGTAAATGCTGTAAAAATCTTTTGCATGCCTGCTCTTTGGATATATAAGCGTTTAAAACTTTGGTTTAATATGATTTCAAAGAAATATTTGGTTGCATCAATCATTGTATTACATAAATAGCTCACTAAAATATAACAAGGTATAAGCATAAAATATAACACATACCTTGTATCGGCATTCCCAAAAAAGTCAACATTGTTCGATACATCTTCAACAATACATTTCGTGTGTTTTTAATTATAATTCTTCATAAAATTACAAAGACCTATTTTCTGCCTGCCTTTAAAAATGTATAATTTGCGTCGGAAATAGTATTATCTATTGAAATACTTTTACTATTTTCTGGTCGTAATCCGACTGGAATAAGATTAAGAAACAAAAAGTATTAACTATTTACTAAGAAAGTAATTATGTGCCAGGGCCAATATTTATTGCTCTTTTAAGTGTTTGCCTTAATATTTTTTTTAAATGCTCTTGTGTTTTAGACCACGAAACGTATCAAGGATTAGTTTAAAGTATACCGGGACTAGCCGCAGTGATAACTTTTACGGGAGTCACCCACAATGCAAATCCCGGTCAAGGCGAATGATTTTTTCTCTGTGGATCTTTCGCACTATCAAGGATGACCTGAAAGTAATTAAGCTATATGCCATTGTTGAAGAAATGACTGATGTTAAGGGTTGATATGTGTGCAACATATTGGTCGGAAAATTGACACCAGATGAGCCCAATAAGCCCTACCTCAAAGCATCCTAGGAACTTCAAAGAGTAAATAATGAAACAGTCGCTCGCTGCATTGACGAATCTTTGAGTAAGTGATGATACCTTATTTGGTATGGTGAAATGTTTGCTGAAAAGGCGAGCAAATTCAAATTGCAACTGAAATTAATTAACGACAACTTATGTTGATGAGTTTTTACCGCATATTTACCTTATTTATTACAATGTACCCACCAATTGTTTACAGCTTCCTTGTTTGGAAATAATAGTGCTAAAAGAATTTGCTTCTTTTCTTAACCGATGGAGCAGCGTACATGGTTAAAGCTGCAAAAGTTTTGGTGTTTTTTTCTACCCTAAAATGATTAACATCACTTGCAAAGTGCATGCTCTTCACAGAGTATGCGAAGGAATTCGCAAAATATTTCCCACTGCAAATAAGTGGGTCTCCACCATTAAGAAGGTAGGTACTTGCTGTTATTAAACCAAAATAAATTTTCCAATATATTACTGCAGAATTAATATTTTCTTAGGTATTTTTGAATGTACCATCGCGAGTAGAAATATACGAAACATATTGCTTTGATCTGCAATTGCCTCCGGATCCAGTCCTCACCAGATTTGGAATATGGCTGGAAGCTTGCGTGTTCAATGAACAAAACTTCAAGAAAATTAAGAATGTAAGTAATTATTTGTAGTGATGATTGTGACTGATGAATCAATTTCATTATATGAAATAGAATTCCTGCAATTTTGCTCAGTTAAAAATAACTTCAACTGCACATTCTAAAATAAAAAAGAAAACTGTATATTAATTTTTTACTTCAGGTTATACAGAATATTGACCCTGAAGACGATGCAGAATGTATTGAAAATGCTCGAGAACTCTTAGAAGATAGCACACTCCCACTGGAAATGATATGTATGTATTTCAGACCCTTTGGGTTTTTGGTAGAAAAAATTAATTAATATCTTGAATCTTCCATCCTGAGCCTCAGTGATTCAGTGTCGACAATAATGGATGTGAAGAAGAAACTAGAATGTGTGAAGGGTGAACAAGCCATAAGTGTTTATGGAAAATTGTGCAATGTTTTGGATAAAAATGAAGGCTTCAAGTTAATTACTGATATAGCTCAGATTCTCAACGGATAGGTCAAGGGGCAGACATCTAATGTTTTACAAAAACTCACCTACGCTGCGATATGCTCCTATTACAACATGTGAAGTTGAGCGATCGTTTTCGACAAATAAACTTATTTTGACCGAACGTCGCACAACATTTACAATGGAAAACATAGAAAAATACCTTATCTGTCACTACTTCATTAAATAATTTTTTGGCAATACAACTCAAAGTGAATGAAAATACGTTTTTTCCTTTATTTTATATCATGCAATTAATAAATAAAATTTGTTATCCATAAGCTGTAATTTGACTTTAATTTCCTTAATTCAAAATAAAGATAGCTATTGATCAGCTAAAAAAATTACAGGGGTCAACTATATTCTTAAACAATTGCTGATCATCAAAGAAAGTGTTATTCAGAATTTTAAAAAAATATTTTGTAAATTATGGTGATCTCCTGAAAAGTCCATAAAATAACACGTAAACCCTCGAATCCGCATCTCTGCCAGATCTTTTCTCCATCAATTCAGTTAAATTCAGCCGCTTTCTCAAGGAAATAACTCAGACTTTTAAAGAGACATTTTTCAAAAATATTGACCACTTTTTAGGCGACTTTTTTTGAAAAATTGGAGACTTTTTTCCGCGCTATAGTGGGTGCTTTCCATTCGTCGACGCAAGTTGACTTGCGTCGACACAAGTCGTGTTTTTTGCTTTCCATTCGTTGGAGTTGCCGACACAGGCGGACTCACACCGACTCTGACGAAAAGCTGAGTTTGAGACAGCGGACAGACGAATTGCGCATGCATAGTTGTTTTGGCGCCTTTCACCTGCATTGGAAGATTGGAACCAAGAACCGTATTGGAACTGCAGTAGAAACATTTTTTTAATAAGTTATTGGCGAATGTGCGATATGTTCAAGGTATGACGTTTTAAATAAACAGCTTATATGCAGAGATAATAATGCATTTTATTTAATTTTCAGTAGTTATTATACAATTGTGAGATGATTCTTATTGTTATTTTAAAATTTTGTGATTTTGAGTGATATTATTTTTAAATATACCTGCCATGCCTATAACTAAGTCGAATTATTTGCGTAAATTGCATCATTATTTTCGCCGTAAAAAGTCTACCCATTTTATGAGGAGTAAATTCCTTTAAAGGAAAGTAATTGCTTTTTACTCGTGTTTTACTAATTCGTTGGTTGACTAACTTCGGATCACTGAATGCAAATGTAGGCTAAGTAACACACTCTTCTATGTACATTTCTTATAAGTATTCTGAGTTAATCTATCGACTTTTGAACGATTGTAAACAATACATTGGAATGTGAAGATAAAAGTGATATAATCGATGGCTTTGATCAAGTGAAGTGTCACGGAAATATATTTTTCTTGATTACTTTGCATTAGTGAAATAGAAATCAGATGTTGGTGATATTAATCAGTAGAACAGCTAAAATAAATAAAGGTATTTAAGAGTATATTAAAGGAGTGAGTGCACATACTTATCGTATTTCACAGTTATCGAGAGTCATAGTATATACGTTATTTCAATGAAGGATAAGTGGATGACAAGTATTCCTAATGCTGATATTAGTTACACTATCGGAGATATTGTTAATATCACGACTTCGATTTTGTAATTCCTTAATTTTGGTCATTTACTACCAAGTCTTCTTACAATGCATTCAACACGTTTTACTGGGGAGATCCCATATCTATATTAGATTCGATCCTACTAGCCTGCCTTTACAAGTAGTGTGTTTTCCACACTTTATGCTAGTTTCTTGTTTCCTTGCAGTATGCTTGTTTCCACACTCCAGTATTGCAGTGTGTTCAAGTCACAGGCATTTACTGTTTCTTCAAGATGATTTTTTTTCATGTCGCAATGGATTGTGAATTTGTGTATGATGAGAGAAAGTGAGGGTAACTGATGCTAGCCTTAGTTGATAAGTTAGGCTCGATAATTTCAAATAAACAATGTCACTGTTAAATGAGAGCTGCTAGGCTTCTTACTGCTGGTCACAATACGAGTAAAATGAATTATGCTTGCTTTAATTACAGATAATTTCTCAAGATGATCTAGAGTCAATGCGGAGGAGTGGAAATTTTGTATTCAAGACTTGCAAGAAGCAAAATGTAATGCTCTTAACCCAGCCTCCCAAAGACTTAACATCACAAATAGCCGACATTAATAATCCTCAACCTTCCTCTTCTCATTCAGCTCCTGAAACTAAGACCACCAACCTTGACCCCAAAGCCATTATTCCTACAGATACTCCCCAACCATCACAAGCCTTGTCAGTCCCAATAGTACATCCTGCCCCCATTACCAACATTTCAACAGATGGTGAGAAAATTCAGTGGACAAGGGCTGCAACATTTGCTCTTCTGGATGCTTATGTAAAGAGAAATATAGAGTGTGACAGAAGTAAAAAAAATAAAACTTTTTGGCAACACATTGCACAAGATGTAAGGATATCCTCCGACATAGAATATGCAGTAAGTAATGCAGGAGATATTACTTGATTTAATTGTCTTACACTTATGATAGAGGGGGACATGACCTATTATGAGGATTTTTAATTACATTCCTATCATTATTCACTGTCAATCATGTATATGTTGACGTGATTATCCCATGGCCTTGCATTGAACCAGAGAAAGTTTTATAATACCTTCATATGTTTCAAAAAATATAATAAATTGTATGTGTATGTGACATTAATTTCTTGTATATAAAACTGGTAAAGGGTAGGGTAATGGTGCAACAGTACAAATAATGGACCCCACTCATATACTACTATTAATTTGTTTTACCACCATTTCATATTAAAAAAGGTGAATTACATAATTTCATATATATTCTGCTTATTTGGAATCTAATTCAGTTGTATGGTCAATAACTTGCAGTTGACTGGTGACCAGGTTCGCTGGAAGTTTAGTGCCCTGAAAAAGTCCTATCACAGGACAAAGGACCACAACAGGGTTAGTGGGAATGATCCACGGCGACTGGATGAATTTGAGGAGAGAATGGCCGAGATTCTGGGAGATAGGACTACTGGAGGTGGAGACAGCTTCACATTCAGCTCTCCTATGCCTAACAGTGGATTCTCCTTGAATCCAACTGGGGAAAGCAGTAGGAAAACCCAGGAGCTCGACTGCCCACACTCTGAGAAGACTTCTTCGACACCTGCTCAAAGTCCGGTGGCCACTCCTACATTTGCCCTGAGGAAACGAGGGCGTGGTACAGGGTCGAAAACGGCTAGGACGAAGCTGGAGCTGGAGAGACAGTGGCTGCTGCATTTGCAGAAATGCGAGACAAGGGCAGATGACCAGAAATCACACCAGGAGAAGCTGTGTCTACTTAAGGAGGAGCGAAACAAGCACATGAAAGAGCAGCTGGAGTTGAGGAAGAAAGAACTTCAGTTACAAACCCTGAAGCTGACCAAGAAAATGGACAGGCATAAGGAAAGGATGGCGTTGGAGAAGGAAAAAATTGATTTGCTGAGACAGCTTATGAATAAGAAGGGAGATTTATTCCTTTGAATAAAATAATAATTACATCAATAAAGCATCCTTCTAAATAATTGTTCCCTTCTATCTGTTGTCTGCCGAATCCTTTCTCTCTCTGTCTCTTCATCCTCAGATACACCATTGTGATCCATTCCAGCATCATTCTCATACATCTCCTCTCCATCGTCTCCATTATCCATGCAAATATTGTGCAATACACAACAGGCAACCACAATTTTTACAGTGAATTCCATATCTTGAAGCTGAATTTTCTGCAGTCGGCGAAATCTACCCTTTAAAATTCCAAATGCCCTTTCTACGACCACCCTTGTTTGAGAAATTCTGAAATTGAAGTCAATCTGGCCATCTGTCAGCTGCCCATTTTCTTTAAATGGACAGACAATCCATTTTTTACCCACTCCATTGTATGCTTTGTCACCTAGCAGAAATGTCTGGTTAGGGAAATATCTTTCAACGTTGGCCTCTACTGCTGCATACATATCAGATCGCCTCAATACTCTAACATCATGATAAGATCCAGGATCTCCACAGTAAATGTTAATAAATTTTAGATCACTGCCCACAACACCCTGCAAATTGATGGAATAGGCCTGTTTTCTGTTGAAGTATGGCCTACCATTTTCTGGCTGGTTGATGGGGATATGGGAGCCATCTATTGCACCTATGCAACCACGAATTCCACTCAATGCTTCAAATGCAGCAGATTCCTTGTTTATTTGATTGCCTTCAGGCCACTTGATAACCTCTGGTGTCAAGGTCACAAGCCAATTTACTACCCTTCGCACAATACGAGAGACTGAGGAGAAGGAAACATTAAAAAGGTTAGCTAGAGTACGGTGTGGTTCATTATTTGCCAGGAACCACAAGGTCAGCAGCAAGCTCAGCTCAGCAGAAATTTTCTCTTTTCCATCCCTGTGGGTTGGAATGTATCCACTGGCAATCAAAGAATCTGCAAAAAAAACCTTATAAATCAATTCATAACACCTAAAAGGGCGTTCAAGCATGATATGAACATTTGCAAACCCATGGGCTCTATCATCTATACGCAACAATCGATGGGGGTCGCAACTCCTTAGGATTAAAACAAAGTGGATACCTCTGTAATATAAAACGTGACTTTCTGTTGATGGGTGTTCCTTAATAATAACAGAAAGGTTACTACATTATGACTTCTATTGAATAAGAACACAGCCTTAGACTTATCATAAACGCGACCTATTTTCGTCCACCGTTACATTTGCACCGATGTTCTACAGACATTTTAAACGACGACATCAACTGTAGGGATTTCTACTGCCATTTTATAAACTTATCCGTTCTAATTTCATGCCTTAGTGCTTACATGTTGACTTTTTTTTAATCGTTTCAATTTTCAATGCCTACTACTAATTTAACAAAAATATGTTTATAATTGTATTAATTAATGATTTACCAAGTATTTTGTACACTACCCTCCGCTGTAATCGAAAATCATTCTTAAATTCCTCGTCACTTTTGGCATTGGCGATTTCCAAAAAGTTATGAACCCTTTGTAGTCTCTGTCCGTTCATTATTAAATTCATCACAGGAAAAAGAAGTTCTTCTTCTAAGATAACATCGTCCCCAGATTCCTGGCTTTCACTCTGGGTTCCGCTTTCTACACTCGATTCGGAATCATCACTGCTACTGCTACTATGTACTTCTTCCATTACATAGTCTATAAACTGCTCTTCGTTCATCTAAAATAAAAGACAATTTTAAGCACAAGTTTTAATTTTAACGGTCAAGAGAACAATCAAAATGACCAATGATCAGAATCCAACATTGGTCAATAATATACACCAAAAACATTCCAGATCTTCATTATGAATCACTTACATCGTTCTCTTTGGATAAATTTCCCGGTGTTCTACCAAGTCCTACGCGCATCAACTACTGCGCATACGGTGCTTTCCATTCGTGGCTGGCTAGGAGTTGACTAGAGTTAACACAAGGTGACACGTGAGTCGCCTGAATGGAAAGCACCCAGTAATTACCCCTTCCTCTTTTTTTAAGTTGCTTCATTTGGCAAAGCAATTGTACCCCTCAATTTTATTGGCAGTTGCTTCATAGTCACTTGTCTAAATTTCAGAAAGTATTATTATTTTTGGTATACATGATAAATTATGTGAGTAAGCAACAATCAAATCAAAGTTGCTTCTCGAACTACATTTGTTTTCATGGATTATAGATATTGCGCCTTCATGCTCGGCCTTATATACCCATTTTTCTATGATGTGTGATAGTCTGGAACATTTGATTATTGCAAGTGCGCTTATTAAAATAGAATTGCGCACGAGTTGATAGTTCTAGAACGCACGGGGAGACATCCGTGTACCTAGATTCCACTCATCAGTTACTTGGGTCCGCTCAGCGGGTGCCTGGGGGTCCGTGTGAGGGAGGTTCTTCGATTGACTAGGATAATCCTAGGGAAGAGAATAATACTCTTGTCCAAGAGCCTCAGTATAAATTACCCTACTTCGAATTGGCAAACTCCGAATCTTTTATTTCTCACCGATACTGCCCCTCCGAGAGGACCATCTTCGCAATGCATAATCCCTCAGCGTCAGCCGATATCCCAAATCTGAGTAGACCCAGCTGTCCACGAGAGGACAATACGTAATATCAATACGTCCAATGGCCACCCGTCTATTAACATGGATATAAGGCACATGTATCAATACTCCTCTTACTATAGGCAAGGATATTTGGGTTATACATTTGGTAATACATTGCATTAATACAAATAACGAATGTAATAACGACAGTATTTTTTTAATAGTATAAGCCCAATCTTCATGCACATCACTAGATGCTTTAGCAATATTTTCATTTTATTAGGATGGATTTTACACTGACATGCCAGTTGCAAAATATAGTCAATGCCATTTTCATTTTACTGGATTTGTTTCAGTACTTTAATTTTCACAAACATTTAATGTAGAATGTTTAATTTATACATTATTGCCAAATAAATTACCATATTTGATTTTATACAACCTTTCAGATAATATAGTAAGATATGTATACAAAAATTAATGTAATTTCCTTCACTCGTATCAAGTCATTGAGAACAATAACAGGCTTAATATATTAATATTTTCAATAGCATTTTGAAGAGCATAATTTAATAGCCTTGTAAATCACGCCAAAGCACCAAATAGACAAATGACAATGGGTCAAAGAAATAATATACATAAAAATGAAATAAAAAACAACCACAGTCCAAACAAGCCAATATTTAACAGTATAATAAGCATAAATGAAACAAATTTGCAATGATATGGAATATAATAAAGATCACAGAAGATTGTCAAAGAGTGTTCACGAAATCGTTACCACGATACATGCCGACCTGCCTAATGAGAGTTATTTCTACTCGACGTCAAGATACAATGTAAAATACCTACTCCCCTGCCCCAAATCTCAAATATTGCTAGAAAAAATATGGCATTTGTCAAAAAATATGCAAACAGACACTGTTCATAAATGTACACAAATATGCAAAAAATTAAATTTTGGAGGCACCACAATTGTACAATATAAAGAGCAATTAAATATAAATTTTATAATAATGTAAAATGTAATAATAATCACAGATGCATATCAATTACTTTCCTTAAAATTTTCACGTATACCTACATGTACAAAACAAAAATGCACCAACTGTTTTAGCCAGGGATAAGTCATATTCGTATGACATCAAAAAGCCTTCACACTCATTCATAAATCACACTCCATTCACCCATTCATAAAATCACATTCATCCATTCACACAGCCCTGCCTACCTAAATATGGAAGCTTTTCCTCTCCATGGGGTAGCCATAGAAAGCGCTGTGTTGTTGTCAACAAGCTTCACCTATAAAAAAATAAATAAAATATACAATCCAACAAAGGGGCTACCAAAAGAGTTACCTGTTAGAAAAATACTTATACTTTCAAGGAAGATGAAATAAAATGTGATTTTTTTAATGTCTAGAAGTTATATATATGTATTTAAAAATGCAAGAGGGTGTGATTAAAAATTTATCAACTCGGATTTAATCGGAAATATTTCTATGTATTGTAATCTTCAAAGAATGGAAAAATGTGATCGGACATTCATGAAATTTTTGAAAATATATCTGTGAGCCTAGTGACGTTTTCATTTATGAGCTTACTATGACTTAATGGAGGACTTCATTTATATTACTGAAAATATCTAGCAAGTGCAATCTTTAGGATAGCTGAGGGAAGGGGAAATAGAGGGGAGGTAGGGTCCAAAGAGGGGGGGAAAGAAGTGGGTTGAGGCAATTAAGGGATTAGCGGTGGATGTTTAAGCCGGGAGGAAGAAATGCTTTGAATAGCCAAATATAACTTAATTCAATAGAATTAAGTTTGAGTGGGTGGTCTGTGGGGGGAAGGGAGGCTAAAACTGAAACATTGTAGCAATCATTGAAATGACGCTGATGAGCGGCCGCATGTTTCGCCACCGGGAAGGATGCAAAGTCAGAGGAAGAGCAAGATGCTCTGTGGTTATTGATTCTAAGGTTAAGGGGAGTTGATGATTTGCCTATATAAAAGGAGGGACAGTGCTTGCATTGAATAAGGTAAACTACATTTTTTGAAGTACAGGAGGCCGCAGGAGGTGGTGGTATATATATATAATTTCTTCCTCCCGGCTTAAACATCCACCGCTAATCCCTTAATTGCCTCAACCCACTTCTTTTCCCCCCCTCATTGGACCCTACCTCCCCTCTATTTCCCCTTCCCTCAGCTATCCTTTACCCTCTACCTACAGTCTTTTACCTAACTCCGAGGAAGGTGGTAATGCCACCGAAAATTTAGTTATTTAGTGAGTGTGAGTTTCTATTCTTTATTGTGTGTTCTGATACTGCCCATCCTAGGGTTTTTTTATGATATATACATATATATATATATATATATATATATAACATTCTAGGAATTAGATAACAATATTGAATCCAGAATAACTAACGCGATGATATTATTTCAAAAAGAATAAAACAGAAATTAAAAATATGGATTTCATGTTACGGACAACACATTTGCGGAGAAGAGTCTATAATATTAGAAGTGAATTAAAATTATGTCTTCACGTTTAATTGAAATAACAAAGTAAATTCTCAAGATCATGCAGAGTCAAAGTATCACATTAATAGCATAAAAATCAAAAAGAAAAAAATTAGACGCATATCTATGTCAACTTCATGAAAAAAATATAGAAATATTTAAAATGCAAACAGAAATCCGTAATTTCTGACAGATGGGGTCTCCGAGGATGTAATGACTTGAGTGGGCATGACTGCCACAGATTAACCAGAAGGCAATGTTGCAAATAAACCTCAACCTCTACAATGCAATGGGAAATGGAAGCAGCAAAGTAAATATTTAAAATATCATTAATCAATTTTCATATTACATGAGCATCGGATTTAATGGAAATGAAGTTTCAAAAAGAAATACAAACAGAATCAAAGCAAAAGCTGTTATCATTGTGAGGACACCAGTGCCTTAATTCAGCCAGAAATCAAGGCTTTGCAATGTTGAAAAAATTGGCATATCATAAGCTTGGTTATGGTGGAATCAATTTTTCAGGAAATTTTTAAAAGTGAGCTAATGTATTTTTTAACTCAATTATTTAGGTTCTCTGGAGGTTCCTGAATATGATAGTAGCGCAAAATTAATATACCTATCTGTATCACTAAAAAATGGTTCTGAACTCAAAAATTCATCAACCTATTTCTTTTTTTTACAGAAATAATGAATTAACAGAATTCAATTAAGATCACTGTTAGAGGAATAAATGAAATCTTACCGTCTTCCTGCGGACACGAGCGCTTGGAATTCTCTCTATTCCTCTGCATGCTGTTTCCTTTAGGCCTAGATAGTCAACACACTCAACAGGACCACGTGACCCCTTCATTGTAAATAAGAGAACACTTACAATGAAACAAAGCAGGCACCGAGAAATTCTGTTACCGTACATGTCCCAATAGAGTGCCCTCTTTTTTTCCAAAAATTCCCATGGTGAAAGTAAAGGGGGAGACTATATTCAAACGCCTTTTCCCCCAAGAAACTGAGGGGTAAGGAAAAATTTTGAAAAACAACATGTCTGAAAAAGCATTTTACATCATTTTGGTATATAAAATTCAATTTTAAGAGGGTGAAGTTATTATATATAAAATCCAGAAAAGATATTTAAATATTTTTTTTTATTTCAAAAAGGCTTAGGGGGGGATACAACCCCTCATTCCCCCCCATAGTAACGCCACTGAAATATTGCACATACATATTTAAAGGTACTGGGGGGGGGGGTAAGTGCCCCCGTGCCACCCCCTAGGTACCGCCTACGATCACATTAGACAATGATTTCCGCCTATCAAGAAAAATCCTAGGAAATAGATACAGCCCAATAATATTTCCACGGGGGGTGACCTATCAAAATTGAAATTTGCGAGACGCAAATGAGAATTTTTGGAAGTGTAATTATGACCTAGGATACTACAACTGACTTGTGACTGAACAGTGAAAATTTAGAATTACCTCGAGAAATAGAGGGGGTAGATCTGTGGACAGCTCCCCAAGATGTTTACAGAATTATAAATTATTCATTTCGTAAATTAATTATATCCGTAACCGAATGATACATATTTCCACTTAGCGTTCCCTCAAATTTGAATAATGTCTTTGAATTCAAAACGCGAGCGGCCAAGCGAAGTAAAATAAATTCTCCCAAATCCGGAATTTTCAAGCTCCTTAAGGCTGCAAAGATTTCCGCAAATATTGACATAAATTGTCTTAACTCTGCTTATACATAAAAAATTTCTGAAAATGAAAACATCTTATCCAAAAATGAAAACCGAGGGATGAGAGAATTAGGAAAAAATCATATACTTCTCCCCAGGAGGATGTATAATGCACTTTGTCGAAAGGAATAGAAGCAATCATCGCCAATGTCTCGCCTTGGAGAGAAGATATTAGATGTTAAAACTTTTTATTAGCATGCGGATGCATCATTCCATTAATGTACCACCAATATAAATATATCACGATAAGCTGGCCATTAGAAAACCACCAAGAAAATTTGGGAACGTCAATGGCTGCAAGTCTATATTTTCGAAACAGCACAGAGAAACTGGCTTCCCCATCCACATCACTCATGGGCAACGTCAAACTGTCAAAAACAGACAAAATAAAATAGAAATTCTCCTGGAACTCATTTGCCATTACGGAATCTATCTTATGCACGTCCGTGCGATAGCAATTATTGCTGTACTCATAGATTGATGAGACATGAAACTAGATTCACCTGTCCATAAATACCCCATAGTTGATATAATCGCTGACTTACCCTGTTATATTCTCAAATCACTTGCACAACTACATACGAGGCCAAAAGGGTAGCCTCTGAATCGCAGAATTGGATTGACTCAATTTGCAATTGTCTCGTGGTTATCTCACTCAAAGGCATGATTGCATTAAACGATTGAAAGTATTAAATTATGTAAAAAATCCAAGTGATTTCCAAATTTTCCAGGGTATTGGTGACAAAAACGTCGCTTTGTCCCGCCCGAACATAGACCTTATCTTGAGACATTATGGCCTGATTAAGATAATTGTCGAGAGGCAAGTAGATAAAAATGAAATATATGGGACATGTAAGATGGATGTGAATGATACGAAATTGCTTGGTGTGAAAAGATTGGCTGATATGAAAATTGAGTAGAGAGCTGCTTCAAACCAATGTAAGGATTATTGACCGGTTATAATGATACTGAATTTAATAAAATTAATTGTGTCCACTACATAATGTACAGCCACTTATATAAAGTACACTATATAGAGTATAAAGGAACAAGATTGTAAATAATCTCAAGTATAAAATATTACTTAAATTTGATTTTATTTATTTATTAAATTGTCCACATAGAGGAGGGTTTGCCATTTTATAGTGGCACAGTATAACAAATATAAAAAGCACAAACACAATCGAACATAACATATTTAAATAAATAATAAGACATTGAGTAAACTTATTGACCTTGTGTGTTTCTATTGAGGTAGGAAAGAGTGCAGTTTGTAAAGGAGTGGTTTGGAAAGGAGAATGAGTCAATGTGATCTGGAAGGGAATTTATGAGGGAAGAGAGGATGGAACGTTTGGTTAGTGACAATCCGGGAATGAGCGAATATGTATATGGAGGAGCGAATGCGTTCGAGTGGGCCTGCATGGAACTTTGAAATTTAGATTGGAAACGAGATCGGGACAGTCTATGGCAGAGTTTAGAATGCTACGTATTAGTTTCAAATCGAATTTGAGGATTAAAGTTGGATTATTAGATATAGAGAGAGTGTGCAAAACAGTATCAGCGGACATATTGCGAAGATGAGGGGCTCTTAACTATATTAGTGAACAAATTTGTCACACCTTTGAGAGCCAGAATATTGGATGGGGCTGAGATTGTCCAAATGGGGGAGCAATACATTACAATGGGAATGACAATAGTTGAAAAATATGCGCATAATGCTATCGGGTCTGCAATTTCTGAGAAGCGGTAGAGGAGGCCAAGGAGAGGCATAGCTTTGTTTTTTTATTTTTGTAATATGCTCAGAGTAATTAAATTTTAGATCCATTAAAACACCTAAGTCTTTGATGATGGAGACTCGTCTGAATGAAAGGGAATTTAAACTATACCTTAAATCATAAGGGGACTTTTTTAGCGAAATTGAAATTGTGTTGCATTTATTAGCGTTTAGGCGGAGTTTCCAATTGTTGCACCACTCTGAAACCTTGTTCAATACATCCTGTAGGCTATGGCAGTCTGCGACATTGTTAATTTGCTTAAAAATTTTGCAGTCATCTGAGTAAAAAAGGGTATGGGCTTAAGAGGTATGTACGAGGGAGGCCAGATCGTCAATGAAAAGATTAAATAAATGTAGTCCGAGAACACTTCCCTGAGGATGTTGTGGGTAACCATTGGGATGAGCAGCCATGAAGTATTACACGCTGGAATCTATTGTTGAGGAAAGAGTCTACTAGGTTTAGAAAATCTCCATGCAGGTTAATGTGATGAGAGAGTTTGTGAAGGAGAAGAGTGTGGTATAGAGAGTCGAAGGCTTTCGAGAAACCAAAGAATATTTCGTCAAGTTTAGCTTTATTGGAGATGGAAACGACTGCATGATGCTGAAAAAGAGCTAAGTTGGTCAGGTAGGAGCGTTCCAGAAGGAAACCATGCCGATCATTTGATGAAAAAGGAGAAGTGTTATGTATTTGAGTTCTATTCTATTTGTATTGCCGCTTATGTTATGTATTTGAGTTCTCTTCTATTTGTATTGCCGCCTCGGTGATGCGCTGTTCGCCATATTGGGAAATATTGGTATTGCTTTGTTTTTTGGCATGCATGGGATAGCTTGGGGAATGTCTCGCTCTCTCTTACTGGACATGGCATGAAACAGACGTTCTCACTGAGAGCAGCCATCGTGTGATATTAAACGGCTGATTAAGATGTAGGCCTTTTCATTCCACCCTTCGGAACCAACAGTAGAGTCTGTTGAGAATAATCCTTTCACAAACTGAAAATAGTACCGGAAGTAACGATATTGGGCGGTAGTTAGAGACTTCATCTTTAGGGCCATTCTTATGTATGGGAATGATGTTTGTTTGGGAGGGGAAGATGCCGAGGGAAAGGTGCCAACGGTTCAGTAGGAGGCTCAACGGAAGAGAGAGGGAGGGAGGATGCGCAGTGTCTAATTATTATGGGGCTCAAACCATCGGGACCAGGGACACAATGGAGAGGGATTTTGCAGAGATATTCGAATACTTCTCTGGGATCTGTGATAATGTTAGATAGACAATGGTAGATGACATGAATGGTGATGATGGTAATGATAGATAGACATACCATTTCAGAACCGCATCAGATAACAACATTGCGAGGATTATATGAGGAGATGGCGATAAGGAATTCACCCAGATTTGAACCAATGACGGCGTATTGTGTTTGAGAGAAGAGGCCGACAGATAACACCACTAGAGCCTTGAGAGCAAGGTAGAGTGCAAAGAAAGCCGGTGACGGCTTTATCCTGCTTTTAACGAAAGCCGCCACGGGCCCAAAATCTCAACGTCCCATACGACGGGCGGAGTACTGTACTTGCAGCTCCATGCACACAGCTTACAAGTGGGGAACAATCTTTCTCAGGAAAACTTCAGTTACGACCCATGCTTGAACACGGACATACTGAATGAGTTTCCAAAACCCTACCTACCCATCACAAACCCCAGACTATAGATTCAATATAACTAGACACTAATACTATATATGTGGCATACTATCAATTAGCTCAATATAAAACCTGTAATATCCAATAGGTCTTTTTAAGTAATCTCACAGCCATTTCTTAAAAACATCTTTCAGATTGAAAAATATAAAATAACGAAATGAGAAACTTAGATGATAACTGATCAATGAGAAAAACTTTTGATTGGAAAATTTTTGGAAATAAAAACACTCATATCAGACCAAATTGTCAAAGAAGAATAATTTATAGTGAAACTAAGTAATAAGTAACAAACTTAATAAACACGAATCTCAAATTAAATACTATGTAATGATTCTGAAGGCTGTTAACGTTATGAAACCTAGCTCGATCATCATGTGAATACAGCGGTCTAGGGTGTTCGGGGGCAGTGGCGTAGCAAGGAATTTCATTCGGGGGGGAAGGGGAAACCAGGGGGGAAAATTTTTGAAAAACCGGGCACTAAGTAATGGGTTTTAAACTATTATTAACATTTTTCAAAATCGAAAAAACTTAATTTGTTAAATTAACATTTTTGTAAACTCCTGATTTTCCAATATTTTGTTTTCTTTTATGACGGACAATAATTGTGTTTTTTATATTTCGGGGAGTCCGGACCCCCTCCCCTGGCTGCGCCACTGTTCGGGGGCCCTCGGCCCATGGTGGGACTCTCCTTAGCAAATGATGCAGGAGTCCTCTCCAGGATAATTTTAAGAAATTGTATTAACGCTGTTATGGCTCTTTAAAATAAAGAAAAAATTAGATAAAACTTAATAAAAATACCAATTTCATGAGATAAAATGCTATGAAAAAGCTAGATTATCACAGCTTATGTTCCAAATCTATTGTGGCTATGCTATCTATTTAGTGAAATAGTTCCTTAAAACTGTAATGAAATCAAAATTAAACCTCTAAAAGAAGCTTTTCGAATGCCCCTTCCAAAATAAGAATCAGGTTATATTCCATCTTCTGCCACAGTGGCTTAGCTAGAATATGCTTTGGGGGAATGAAGGGAGGTTAGTGGGGGGATTGTTTTGATTTTCTGTTGATTGAATAGTGAAGCCCCCCCCGAAAGACTGGGGGTGTAGGAAAATTTTTGAAAAATAACATGCCTGAAAACTCATTTTACATCATTTTAGGACTTAAAATTATACTTTAAGCAGATGCAGTTATTATGTATCAAATCCAGACTAGACTACTAAATAATATTTTGATTCCTCCAAGGCTTTGGGGGGGATACATTCCCCCTTCCCCCATAGTTATGCCACTGTTCTGACACATTTCCTTTATATACTTTTATATCATCTTCTTACAATGCGTGCCGACCTCTGGCCAGACCGCCCCTGGATGACGCTTTTAAAAAGTCAATCAACTAATATCGATGATCAAAATACTCCTACACTCCTACCTACAGTATAGAGAGGAACCACTTCAATTAAAGGCAGGTAAGATGTGTTACCTAAAGACTTAAAATGGACGACCAATGATTGAAAACAAAGACCAAGAGAAGAGATGAAAAAAATATCTGGAATCGTTGTGCAATGGAAACAGTATAAGAATGAATGGTATTCTAAAGGAAAATACAGTTGATAAAGATGACAGGGGGGCCCCAATTTCAAGATCGGAATTTGATGCGGTAGTAGGTCGCTTGGGATTACTTAAACATGTAGAATTGACGATATTCCAGCAGAGCTAATGGCAAATACAGGGAAAAACATGTTAAACTGGCTGCATGAAATCACAAGTGGATAAGCAACAATGAACCTCGCTAGTCTCAATCTGGGTGACTGGGGGTGGGAACTTGCTACCCAATAACTCGTGACGTCATCAACTCTTCCATCAAAGTGCCATCACCATCGATTTTTCGTCAGTTATATCTCGAGAAGTGGGCACCTGATGGGTCGTAAACGGATAAATAGTGAGGTAATTCAATAAGATTGGCGATAAAAGAAAGTCCAAAAGTTGCGCAATTTGTTATTATTATGTATGTGCTAAAATTAATACTATTCACTCCAGCTGAGAAAGAAGTCAAACTAATAAATGTGCATATAAGAGGCGAAGGGATAAAGTATTCGATAGGTGAGATACCAATAAGTCTAGAAATTAACAATGTAAAATACGAGGCATTATCATTACCCAATGCTCTCATGTCATTGTTTTAAACATGCTCGAAATTATTGTGAAGTTATAAAACATCTTACTGCATCTGGTTTTTTGGGGTAGCTACCTCACCCTACTATTTACAATTTATAAATATAACTAATGACTTACCACCATAGGTGGATCTAGAGGGGGGCACGGGGGCTAGTGCTCCTCCGGACCCTTGAAAAAATATGCAATATTTTTAATACGGTCCCATTATCATTGCTTGTAAGTATGAATATCCCAATGCCCCTTACTTAATAATTAAATTAACTTAATGAAACACTTCTGTCGTTAAAATATTTTCAATGGAGAATATTCTCTTTTTGCTTTCCGCAGATTTCATACATAATTCGTTTTTACTGAAATATCAATGCACTAATAAGATGGAAAATTTTAGTCCAACTTACTGTCTAACAGTGTTATGCATATACTAAAAAAACACAATTCAAAGTAGCTATGCAAATGAGGCTCTAATTTTCGTGGTTTAACTGACCTGGCAGATCGCTGCTGAGTTTACAGCCAACCACATAGCCAGAAATGTATGATGAGTATGGGTGTTATGTGGCCGGCCTGCATTGATACTCTTTTGTCGTTGCTGTGTAGGTATCAGACAAAGATACACTCGTTACAATCTTTTCAGCTACTTAACGATGAAATGATCTTTCAGCATTACAACAATTCATTGATTACTGGAAGACATAATGAAATGTAAGCACATAATTTGAAAATAGGAGTGCACGAGGGCTTGTGGTCATCTCAGCAGATGTGTTGCAGGTAGTCATCTCCAGGGGAAAATATGGGGGATTTTTATGACCTCAAAACAGCCCAATGATTATCAATTACCCTTATCTCTGTTACACCTACTCCCCACAATGAGGGAACAGTTTGGATTTGAGGGGGGCATGCACTACACTGCGACTAAAATTAATAAGAATAAAAAAACTGCACAAAATAAAATTAGCAATTCATAATAATCAAGCACTACTACTACTAATATCATTCATTCATTCATAAACCAAATTCCATTCAATCATTCATAAAACCACATTCCATTCACTCATTCATAAAATTACATTCATCCATTCATACAACCCTGCCTACCTAAATACTGCTTTATATGCCTGAATTAATTAAATGCCTAAATACGGAATCATGGCCACGATACATGAAGACCTGCATAATCTGAGTTATTTCTACTCTCCTAGTGAGCTGAGTGCGTTATTTATATAACTTTTTTTAGGACTTACTTGGACTTCATGTGTATTGCTAAAAATAATTGCAAATACATACCATTCTCCATTTAATACATATATATCTACTATTGTATGAATAAGAAGACACTAATGAAATTATAAAAATCAATGCAATGAAATTATTTAAAAAGACGAAAACAGAAGTTACAAATATGGCAATCATATTAAGGACAGCACATCTATCCAGGAGGATGAATTGTTATAATTTCTTGCAGGATCTAATTAAGTAATAATTAAGTCTTCTGATTTGAAAGAAGTAATATAAGTTAATTCTCAAGATCATGCAAAGAGCCAGAGGTCAAAGTATCACTTCAGAAACAAAACAGCCAAAAAAATGAAAAATATATACATACTGATTTTTCCAACACCATTGGCTTAATAAATATTTTATAGCAAGGAAAATCACGTCACCGGAAAATAAGTACCCAAAATTAAACAAAAAAGATTATCAATCATTGTAACATTATTGCTGCAACTTTTTTTTTTGTCCCTTATACTCATTGAATTCACGGAAAAATTCAGAAAGGTAGAAAAAAAATGACAGGAACCTCATGTTTACCTCAGGTAGGGACTCCGAGGAAGTAATTACTTGAGCGCGCACGACGGTTGCTGAGTTACCTAGCTTGCTTGTCCAGATACTCCATGCCATACATCAATAACATATGACCTCCTTGTAGCCGTTGGTGGTGAACTGATTGATCTGCACACCTCGACAATAACTTTTCCAAGAAAAATACTATGCTAAGTCTAAGCTACGGTAAGTCTTGCTGGTTGCCCAGGTAGCGCAGACCAAATATCATAAACATTTTCCGCACTCAAGAACCCTGGCGATCAACAAGTTGACAATATCGGTATGTTTACTGTACCATTGCCTTGAGAATACTTGGAAATCTTAGCAGCCAAGCTACTTACGCCATCACTTTGACATTGGTGGTTACATTCCCTGTGTCCTCATTAGGGCTACGGTAGTTACCTTTGATTTTAAAAGTAGCGTTTTCATTTTCTCAAGACCTTGTACCGCACTTGTATCATTTTCACTAGGTATTGTGACGTTTTTCAATCTCGAAATTTATTGGCATGAAAAACCCATGCAAAATTTACATATGAACCCACATTACCAAGTCAACAATAATCTAATTTCTACTTATTATTAGTGTAACTACATTGAAAACTAGGAGTAAACATATAGTTATGAATTTATCACCAGTAAATGAAATACAAATACACTTAAAATATTGATACTCTCCGCGGAAGCCATCAACATGGATGGCAGGTTAGAAAATCTGACTGGGCACATAATAACAGCATCGAAGAAAAGCCTACCAAAAAAGGGATTCAAAAAGCAAAGTACTTCAAATTTTTATTAATTCAAACTAATTCTACATATACTTACAAAAAACCAATTTGCACGAAATTATTGCCAAATTTTAGCATGTATAGACAGTTGAATCATGCATTTTACAAAAAAAACCCCAATACCAACGAAAAAGGAGGAAAAAAATGTATTCTACAAAAAACTATGCTTAAATGGGAATATAAGTTAATATTTAATTTTAAAGAACATACCATTACACAACACAACATTATCAAGAGCAGTGAAAATGAATAAACGCAGTAAATACATCTTAAATTACTTTAATTCCTTAAAAACACAGTAATATTTATACACCATATCATAGTAATGACAAAATATAAAAAACAACACCAAATATTGGTGGATAAAATCAGCTAAGATCTACAAAAATTGAATGAAAAATAAATCAGTAATGTCACCATGAAGCATATTTCAAACAAAAGAATAACAGAAAATGAAAACATTATAAACAGAACAAAATAATGCAAGCCAAAAATTTGATAACATTCTATCACTTCAAACCTCCTAAGCACAAAGTACAAATACAGAATTTGAAATTGCCCTAGGAGACCATACTGCTTTAGCCAGAGGAAAGTCCAACGCTATAATTCAAGCATGAGATAACATAAATGATTCATTAAAATCAACAATTGATTGGCATAGACTTTCCTCTGTTTATCCCCCTCCCCACGTAGAGGGAGCAGTTTGGATTTTGAGGGGGAGGGAGGGTGGGGAGGGATTTTTAGTGAAAGGACGGGAGAGTTAGTGTCAGTATTGCTACTAACACTACCATTAGTACTACTACTACAAGCACACACTCACTCATTCATTAAATCACATTCCAAACACTCATTCACAAACCCACATTCCACTCTCTCGTTCATAAAATCACATTCATCCATTCATACAGCCCTGCCTACCTAAATACTGCTTTATATGCCTGAATTAATTAAACGCCTAAATACGGAATCGTGGCCACGATATGCGAAGACCTGCCTAATCTGAGTTATTTATACTCAACGGTAGGACGCAATATAAAATCCCTACTCTCCTGCCGCAAATCCTAACTAGAGCTGGAAAAAATACATGCATTAACAAAAAATATACAAACACCCTGTACAATAATTACAACAAAAAATGCAAAAAAAAACAACCATCTTCAGGCTCGGTGTCTTCCTTCTTCCAATCTTCATTCTTCCTTTCTTCACGATAAAATCCTCAAGTCTCTTGTTGTCGGTGCAGTAACCTTCAGGTGTCCATTTCATGGACCTGAACAGTTGTCTCCAAAAGCAATCGCAGTCGTTGTCCACAAGCTTGACCTTTGGTAATATACCAAAAGAAATTCTCATAATCCAACAAAGGGGAGACCTAAAAAGTTAACATTCAGCTCAGAAATATCATTTCGAGGAAGATGTTTAGAAAATATTAACTTTTTAAGTGTCCAGAAATTTTTTAAATTAAAAAAGTGCAAGACTGCGTGATTCCAAATTATTTGACGCTTATCTCACCGGCCATATTTCAATGCATTTTCATTATTATTTAAATATTTTAAAGATATGAATTGGCAATATTAAAAATTTTCCCGGAAATCATTACAGTGAGCTGAGTGTGTTGTTTATATATACCTTTTTTACGACTTGCTTGGACTTCATGGGTAATACTAAAAATTGATAGCAAAAATATACCATTTAACATATATTTAATGTATGTACCATTTTATGAAATGGAAAACAATAATGAAATTATAAAAAATCAATACGATGAAATTATTTAAAAAGACGAAAACAGAAGTTACAAATATGGAATCCATCAATGAAATATGGAGCCAGAGGTCTAAGTAATCACTGCAGAAACAAAGCAACCGAAAAAAATGAAAAATATATACTGATTTTTCCGACACCATTGGCTTAATAAATATTTTATAGCAAGGAAAATTGCGTCACCGGGAATCAAGTACACAAAATTAAACAAAAAAGAGTATCGATCATTGTGACATTGTTGTTGCGACTTTTTTAAAATATGTTACTTATACTCGGAACATATAATTCACGGAAAAGTTCAGAAAGGTAGAAAATATGACCGGAATCTCATGTTTCCCTTAGGTAGGGTCTCCGAGGGACTTGAGCGCGCATGACGGTTGCTGACTTACCTACCAAATGCAAGGCCAATATGGAAACCTCGACCACCACATTACATTGAGAAAATTAAACAGCAAAGTAAATACTTGTCATATATTCACAAAACCGTTCCCATAACAGTCCTTCATTCGAATTTACAAATTTAATGGAGATGAAGTTTCAAATCAAATATACGAAAGCAAACGCATATTATCGTCGTCAACCAATCAGTGCCTTGAGATTCAGCGCTGGATCCGCGGGATGTAAGTTTTGTGTGTGTTACAAAAAGAGCGCGAGATCTTAATTTTGGGTGCGCTTAATTTTTTTCGCATTGGAAAAATGAAAATATTAATTTATTTCCTCACGCAACCATTACCTTTATCATTGATGTTCCTGAATGTAAAAATTATAGTGTACCTATGTGATCGCTAAATAATGGTTCTGAACTGAACTCAAAACTTGGAAGAAGAATGGATTAAAACTTACCGTCTGCCTGCGCCAACGAGCTATAGTCGTTCGATCTTTTTGCACGTGCTTTCATCGAGGCCTCCAGCAGTAAACTCACACAATACTATCCAACGAACTCTGCAATTGAAAAAAACGAACACTCATAATGAGACAACAGCAATGTCCTCGAAAATCGGCTTCGTGGCCGAATCAATCAATGAATTTTCTTATGGCGCGTGGACGTTACACAGTGAATAGGCTCACCTTTTATTTAGATTTAAAAAGCTTTGAGTGAAAAATAAACTTTCCCGTAATGCAAAGGAAATTAAAATAATATTCAATTAATTAATAATACTTGTTATGATAAAATAATTCCAATCAAATGGAATGATATCTTTGTATAAATAGGAAAAATTAAGGATTGATTTTGAAGAGGGTAAACTCTCACAGGACAAATAATAGTTAAATAATTCTGTTTAGGAATGCAAAAACATGATGAAGAATAAAATTTGTAATGATTAAACAGATAATTAGAAACTAATTATACATAAAAGTTATTCAGACTGCTTCATAATGTGAAAATATTTTGCAGACACTGTTAAGGGAGGTGATATTTTGACTCAAAAACATTAGTAAAGAAAATATGTTGATGCGTAATTATGAGTCATCCACAAAAATGTTGGCACAAAAAAATATAAGCAATATTTTTTCACAACTTTTCAATTCAAATTCAAAGTTCATACAGGTCAATGAAATATCACTTCCAGTTACTAAGTACCAAGTACAATTTTCAGACTAAGTAGTCAATGACTAAATTCAGGAGGATATTAAGTTTATTTGTTAATATTGATGGCATTAAGGGCAAATTAGAAGTTCAGTATAAGCATGAGCACAATTGGGTTCCGTTAATGAATGCAAAATTGAACATTCTCACGCAGCTCGTTAACTTAAAAATTTATATGGGAAAAATGAACCAAATTTGAAAGAATATTATGACATCATACCGCTCCTTATCTGCTGCAACTCATGTAGAGCCGCAAAAAGCCGGCTCGGTAGGGTGCGCCATCCCATGTTCTTCCAAGTGTCTTCTTTCTCCTTATCATCATGTCCAGCGATGGATTGCGGACCTAGGGAGAGAGCGGGTTAGTGCATACACAAATAAATAACCCTTCCGAGGATTTGCACCACTCCAAAGCAGCACACAAGAACATGACAATGGCATCAATAAGAAATCATAAATTTCCTACCTAGCCACCACCACATTCCTGAATGACGCAATGGAATACGTAATGCAAAACCACGGAACAAAAAACTAAAACTAACGCACGGAAAAAACGCCTAGCGTTACGCAAATTTATGTTCACTGGCCTGACGGGCCCAAAGCTAAGATGTCGTCTTCTTCTGGTCCCACGATGCCATCCTCTTCCGTCTTCTCTTCTTCCGATGAATCTTCATTCTTCTCTTCACATCCAGCGATGTCTTGCGGACCTAGGGAGAGAGCGGGTTAGTGCATACACAAATAAATAACCCTTCCGAGGATTTGCATCACTCCAAAGCAGCACACAAGAACGTGACAATGGCATCGATAGGAAATCAAAAATTTCCTACCTAGCTACTGCCACATTCCTGCATGACGCAATGGAATCCGTAATACAAAACCACGGAACAAAAAACTAAAACTAACGCACGGAAAAAACTCCTAGCCTTACGCAAATTTTTATTTATTGGCCACAAGGGCCCAAAACTAAGCCGCAAATATCGCACGCGTCTTCTTTCGAAGCTCCTCTTCTTTCTTCTGTGAATACTTGCGTCTTCCGTCTCCTCTTCTTCGTGCAGTCTTCACTCTTCCTTCCTTGAAGTCCAGCGATGGCTTGAATCTGTGAAGAGGTAAGATTAGTGCATGCGCAAACAAATAAATAAATAACACTAACAGGCAAGCCCTAACGTGACGCAACGGACAAATACTCGCATAACACGCAGAAAAATATCACACGAAATCACACGATAGATAAAAAAACACACGCAATCGGATTCTTGCCGTTCTTCGAGCTCAATTTGATGTCTTCAATCTTCATGGCTGTAAGGGAAAGAGTTACAGACATGTTACAATTAAGTACAAAAAAATACTCTCAGTTCGGGCGAGGGATTATCAATATCCACTCATTCCCAATACACACACGCATTATCTTCTCTCTTCATTCTTCGAGGCCCCCTGCGGTTGTCTTCAATCTTCGGGGCCTCAGCTACGTCTTCTTTCTTCATTCTTCACTCTTGTAATAAATGGTGTTAGTACAAAACCCACCCAAATACCTTAAAAAAACCACACACAAAAATACCCACATATATTTCCTGCCTTAGAATGCATTCTTTGTCTCCTAGGACCGGTCTCATTCGTAGTAAATAACTTAAAAGTGCACTTTCTGGTACCTTAGTTTCAGCGCCGTTTCGAAACCTTTCTAAACTTGCTCCTTAGAGCCGTCACCTTTCGTGTACCATTTTTACCTAGAGCTCGTGCTTTGATAATCGAGGGTGAATTCACTTTCCACCAGGAGTCTCTCATAACTCCAGATGTGTGGTTCAGGTCGGCCTTAATTTACCATTTCACGTTGGAGATAACCTGATGAAAATGCACGGCAATGCACAGCGTCCGAGGAAAACTGCACTCTTCCCAGCTTTAAAGTCAAGTCGATGAATGGTGTTCTAATTCTTCAATATTCATTCTGAAATTGAAAAAGCAAAAATGTGGATTAAAATTTGCGTCAAATCTCTCCGAACAACATAAAAGGAATTAGAATTGGATGTCCCGCGAGGCCATCGTCTTCTTCTCTTCTTCATTCTTCCTGCTCCAACCTTCATCCTTCCCTTCACGTCCGGGGATGGCTTGCACCTAAGGAGAGAGCAAAAAATTAAATTAATTCAAATTCGGGGGTCACATTATTAAATATGGGTTACCCCACCTTAATTCAACAAGCGTTTGTCCCTAAGAGACTCAGATTTTGATGTCTGTATGGGTCTACATACACCTCAAACTAAATACTCTGAGATCTTTTTTTTAATGCGTTTTTAATACGTAATAGAACTTTTTTCCAAAAAAGTTGCCTTAAATCACATAAAACCCACAATTTAACTATCAAATTGTCGTAGAGCCTTTATTTATTGCTTCTTTTACAGCTAAGTTCTTTCGGAAGTCACATTGAGTGCAATATTTATAAAGTGCACCTCCCCATTTTTGTTATATTTAAATGTTAAAAAACACTGTTTACTTTTTCTCCCGTGCGGCTTTCCGATTACTTTACATTCCAGTCTATGGACGTGTACTCATAGACTGGTAATCATTATCATAGTAGTACGACCTACAGCTTCAACTATAAACTATCAACCATGAATTCATCAAAAATCTGAAACCTAACGGGACAAGGTTTTTTGGAAACGAGGTGGAATGACTGATACTATTACACCCGTCTGTCTTTAAAAATCGTGGAAATGGATGCTAAATCAAAGGCTGTTTATTTAAAAAAAGGTCACCCAAAAAATTCTCTTGAAATCCAAATATTTGTTCAATGACTTTTAAACAACAGGCTATTTTTTAGGTAGCTTGCTAAGGTGATATCGAATAGGGTAGGTACATTAAAATCTCTCGTAAACAGATTAAATTATTGTACTTTAATGTGGATTTCTTTATATCCACTTGATTTTAGCAGTGAAAGGTTTGTATAAATATGTAAACAAACTTAGAAATATATAACTTTAATCATTAAGTTAGCAACACTAGAGAATTCGAAGAATAAGCGATAACAAATAAACACATAGCAAACAAACATTTTGGGAAATATTACATCGTATCAACTACTTTGTTTTAAAAAAAATAGGCAGACAACTGTATTTAAATATGTAACTAAAAAATTGAAGTTCTTGACCACACGATGTTAGTATATTACAAGTTGAGCAAGATTATTTAACTATTTAGGCTTGTACAAATTGAAATTCAAAGTTGCTTTGTTCAACTGAGATGACGATTTTACTTTATCTAGTTTATTTTGGATAAATTAGTACGGAAGCATCAATAATCAGAGTCAATATTTATGTAAAAATTTCCTTCTCTTTTCACATAAATCGTTGAAAATGATACTGGAAACGAAAGAGACTGTTAAGTGATTCTTATTTCAATGATTTACGGGTTATCTTAGCGGTAAAATAAAAACTCAAAAACTTAAAACCAAGACCCATAACCATGCGTTATTATCGCGACAGAATTGAATGCGTATTTTTAGTGTAAATACGTTGATTTAACCTTCATTCGTTGGATTTATTTTTTTAAAGTGTTTAATCATTTTTAATGAAAAAATACGTGATACTTGCAAGGTCCCCCACGTGAGATTGTGTGACAATCGGCTTGACCCCCTCGCCCCTCCTAGGCGCCACATCTAATTAACCCTTTCGCTACTAACAAAGTAAATATTCGCCCGGAAGCTTTATGACACGGAAGACGAAAGCAGCAACTTTTCGTCTCATATTTTCCTATGCTAAAAAACGAATGACGCAAATATCCGCTTCGTTGCCCTTTTATGCCGGTCGCAGCTACGCGAAGTCTTATCAAGACCCAACAAAGCGGGGACATAGGCCGTACCCTCGAAATTCGGGAGCAGGTACCAGGACACATCGTCCGCGCTTCATCCGCGTCCGACCTCGTCGGCGACGTAGAGGCAAAGGAAGCGGCTTGCATCGAGTGCCAACCCAGTAAGTGGTCACCGACACGGCCCCATCAATAAAATGGGACTGGCGCGTGTCTGCATATTATTGAAAACGATAATACTTGTTTGCATTAATGAGACCCTTTGTGCTGGTAGAAAGGTGGGGTGGCGCAGAATGATAAGCACTGTAAGTATCTTTGGATTCGTGGAGGTAAAATTTATATGCGAAAAGTAGAAAAGGAGCCAACAATTGTAGTTAGCATCATGGATGATGTGAAACATCTTTGATCATTGCTGTTGTGATTCATACTTCAATGGTATAGAAGGTATACCTAGACTATAAGCCAAACTTATGGATGTAAATGTTACTGAAAATGCCTTTAACGGAACGAATTTCCTATCGATCTTCCATCAAAATATCCAAAGTGCTTGACGCAATTTCAATTTACTATTTTCACATTTAAATAGCATGTCACAATTACCGGATATTATAGCTTTGAATGAAATATAAATGTAATCTGATTAAATTATATACAGTGAGTGAGTAGGTACTATTCTTATTGAAATTATTCTTATTACCTTTGAAAGAGCAAGAGGTGTGTTAGCGTTTATAAGACATGACATAACAACCGTACTGAGGCCTTGTCATATTAGCCCTATTGTTGATCAATGTTTCATGCAAGTTTTGTATATTTGATCTCTTTGTTGTCTGCAGGGATAAAATATTTCTGTTGATCAATTTGTTTTAGATTTTGAACCCTAATCAAGGGTCATATCTCAAAAATTAGTAATGGTGGCTGATATG
>NW_025791699.1:0-44243 GCF_921293095.1 Ischnura elegans
CACCTTGTAGATGTAGATTGCGTAGCTCTCCTTCCTCCTGCGCTTCTTCTTCTTGTCTCCCTTGGAGATGTTCTTCTGGGCCTTGCCGGCCTTCTTGGCAGCCTTTCCGCTAGTCTTGGGTGGCATGTTGGTACCAACGTTGCGTAGCAGCGAGAATGAAAATTTTTCGCTAGATTTTTATTATATGCCGTGAAGTCGGGACTCGCCGACACCGGATTGGTCGAGTAGACGGAGCAGTCGGCCAGCGGCAGGCCATAAAATGTATAAGCCACACAGACACCGTTGTAATCAACATTTCGTCGAGAGGTCTACACCGTACCGCCGAAAGCAACTCGATTCAACATGTCTGGACGCGGAAAAGGAGGCAAAGTCAAGGGAAAGTCCAAGTCCCGTTCCAGCAGGGCCGGACTTCAGTTCCCCGTGGGACGTATCCACCGTCTGCTCCGCAAGGGCAACTACGCCGAGCGCGTCGGTGCCGGTGCCCCCGTGTACCTCGCCGCCGTCATGGAGTACCTGGCCGCCGAAGTCCTGGAATTGGCAGGCAACGCTGCCCGTGACAACAAGAAGACGAGGATCATTCCCCGTCATCTTCAGCTGGCCATCCGCAACGACGAGGAGTTGAACGAGCTCCTGTCTGGCGTCACCATCGCCCAGGGTGGTGTCTTGCCCAACATCCAGGCCGTGCTTCTGCCCAAGAAGACCGAGAAGAAGGCTCGAGCGATCTCTTTCTTGGAAGAGAATTCGTTAAAATGGTGCTTTTTTATGGAAAACGATCGAAAAACGTCTTCTCGTGAGAGGTCGAAAACGCTCTTATGGGATTTACCGTGTAAAAAAGTGCACTCGGAAATCCTGGAGATATCGCAGAGATCTTCTGGAATTTATACGATTACCGCATTAGAGTCGCTCACGAACCGGAAGGAAGCGAAACAAATGAAAATCGGGCGAATTACGAGGTCGCGAGCAAAACGGGCATGCGGCAATGGGAATTCCCGGGTAAAAAATTTCACTCGGAAATACTGGAGATATCGCAGAGATCTTCTGGAATTTAAACGATTGGCGTATTAGAGTCACTCACGAACCGGATAGAAGCGAAACAGATGAGAATCGGGCGAATTAGGAGGTCACGAGCAAATCGCGGCCACGTGGGTACCCTTTTCCCATGTTAAATTTTTGAGAAATAGAAAACGCAATGTTAAAATTTCCGAAAAAAAAAATTCGAGATATCGCTCTGATCTTCTGGAATCGAAACGATTACTTCATTGGAATCGATCGGGGACACGTGATTGGCTAATCGGACGGTAAACGAGCGAATGGGAGCGATTCGAGCAAATCCCGCATGTTGCAATGGGTAAATTGCATGTGGGTGCGATGCGGGTTGCGTCGACTGCCCCTGCGAGGTGACGGAAATTCGGGGGGGAATTTTTTTCGACCCCCCGGTGTGAAGATGTCGGCGTTATCAGTGGCGGATATCGTGTGGGGGTTGTTCGTGGACGTCCGCGTAATTTATGCGCACTGCCATGCCACCGGGAGGGGTTTAAAAGGCGCATTTTTACGCCCAATTTCGCTCAAAACCTCCATCATCGAGTCGTGGTGATTCGTGTAATTTTCCCGTGTGGTCCACGTTCACTGGGTGGACGCGTGACGTGCGTGCGTGCTCCAGGAAAATATTCTCCGCGTCTCGGGATGCGTCGGAACGTGAAAAATCGATGGGAAAGGAACGGCGAAATTAGTGGCGGAAACCTTTGAAATTCACTCGACATTAGAAGAATGCGTTCGGTCGTCGTGAAAAAATTCAGGAAAGCGTGGAATATATTGTTCTTTACGAATGCGTAAAGAAAATGGGAAGAAAAGGTAGCGAAAGTGCATCAAAAAATGAAAAACCTCGAAAAGAGTCGGTGAAATTTAGTACGCGTCGACCTATGAAATTCGTGGAAAATTAGTAAATTCCATCTTATGGGCACAGAATCGAGCAGTAATGTGTATCCGTACTCGTAGTAAAAGGAAATGGAACGAGATATCCCGAAAGATTTGAGGTAACGGAGGTAAAAATATTAGAAACTTGAAAAAAATGTGAAGAAAATGTTTCGCCTTCACTTTCGAAAATCGTGGAAAATATGTAGATGAGGTCTGGAGAGAACGAAATTAATGGCTGAAACGTACGATGTTGTGTTATTTGCGAAAATGGAAAAGATTCGGCGTCAGAGTGTACCGTTGAGGAGTAAAAAAATGGAAACCATCGAAAAAAATTCGTCGCCACGTTTCGGGAGGACTTTGGAAATTCGTGGAAAATTATAAGATGCAGTCGGACGTGGTCGTAATTAAGCAGGAAAATGAATATTAACATGCGAAACGTTAATTTTAAAAATTCGAAGCGAATGCGATCATTCACGGCGCGTTAAATGGAAAAGTTGGGTGAAAAAAAGTTTGCCGAAGTGGTAGGGGCGACTTTCGAAAATTTTTTGGGCGACTGAAATACGTGATGAAGACTTGAAATTCACAGCGAAAGCACGGAATGCGATGATGTGTCGAGAACTGGAAGGATATCGGAGAGGTTCGCAATGGTGCCGGAGTAATTGGGGGAAGACGCGTGAAAAAGGTGCTTGGAGCGGTTTTTCCGACCTTTGAATGATTTTTAAAAATATAAAGTATGCATGCTGGAGAGCCAGGAACGTCTCGCGACGAGCACCTGCGGTCGAGATGTTCCCTGCCTCGCGGCCCCCTGCCCTTCACCCTCTTTGGCCGCACGGAGTGTGCTGGAGTGGAAGCGGTCCGCTCCCTTGGAACGCCGAAATGAAATGCAAATGGCGGGCGGAGGAAAGACACTTCACTGCCAGGTGGTCATTACCGAGGCGGTCGCGTTCCGATTTGAACGATACTGTGTCTGAGGAATGGATTATTGACGGATGTTCCGTGCTTCGCGTCGTTGGAAATATAGTACATTGTTGTAAGTGACAACATTTGTTCTCCGCATTTCACGACTATCGACCGCGGATGAGTGGACGAATCGTTCGTCATGGAGAGCGGTCACATATTTGCGCCGAGTCGCAATCCGGGATAGAATTCCCACCGAGAGACGACATTTTAAATTCCGCTCTGGGCGTCCACGGCGAGCGACTGCGAAGAGCCCCCCCGCGCCATCTGTCGGCGGCAGATTGTACTCCGGCAGTGCTCGCGTCGCAGGACGAGACGCGGGTAATTGTTTATTACTCCGTAGCATCTTTTTATGTGTCACCGTTAGAACGCCTCGTTCCTTGTGAAAGCGTGCATTGTAAATGCGAGTGTTAGTGTGGAAGCGTGTCGAAGGAGCGTGATGAAATGCATTGGCGACGGCGATTGCAATCGAAGCGTGTTTGTCGTCCGACTCTGTTCCGTTAAATTTCGCGAAATCTTTTAGATACGTTAGCGCAGAATCGAAGAATATTCTACCAGCCGCAGGAAACTGCGAACGAACGGAGTCCGCGGTCGACAGCCGTCGTTAAAGTTGCATGGCAACGGACGGTTTAGACCGACGCCGGGTAAATATTTGAAGGAGAGGAATGATTAATGAGCGTCTCGCCTGCAGAATACAAATGAATAGTGCAATAATCGGAGCTGTAATTGATTATGAAAAACATGTCCATCGTGGCTTTCAAAGATATTTTCCCCACACACATTGTCAATCGCGGTCGGTTTGGTAATGTCTCGGTGTTGTAATTCGCTCGTTTCGGTAGAGAACTCCCTCAATCTATTCCTCGGATAAAATATTTCTTTCGCTGAATCTCGTGGAGATGTGAGCTTCGCGTAGCATTGCCGAAGAAATTTTTAACGAGCACCACTCGGTAGGCATGCTCTATTGGACGTGTCAGAACTCCTCCCAGCAAACATTGACGATTCAATTGTCCACGAAAAGAACCCGCGGAATCAGCAGTGAAGGAAAACTTAACGGCTTGCTTCGAACGACCAACGTCATAAAATTTCCCGTGACTTCCAATTTGCTTCACCACCATTTAATTCTGTTTCCTACTTGCCAGTCAATGCCGGGCCGAGACATCATGTTGTACGATCGTACTTTCTGTGATTCCTGATAATATCAATACTTCACATTTGATGAGTCGACGGTTCGTTCGTTATGGCAAGGATTACCGCTGCGTGGCGAATAATTATTCCGCAGTGCACTCCCACGGGCGATTATAAGTTTCCTACCGTGAGTCGCACGAGCAGTGCACTGCGGAGAGGACACCATCTAGCGGCGGAATGCGGGTAACTACTTCGTGCGGTGGCCGCCGTGAGAAGACGAAGCGAATGATTCACGTTCATCAGCGGGTTACCGAAATGACGCCGGTTCTGTCGTGGTCTTTGTGACGCTTTCGTTAATATTCATCTCTTCGAATCGATCTCAGTCGTGCCTCGTCGATTCCGTAAACCGGGCGTTTAAATGTCTTCGACAGCCCGCCGACAGTGTGCTTCGTAGGACGTTCGATGATAAACCGTTCCAATAAAACTGTCACGTCCTTCGCGGGCTTTGCGTCCTTCGAAGGAAAGGTTTCGTGCCATCGCCGTCATTAGTAGTAATCTTTCACGGCAATTGAGATCCGAGGACTCGACAGTGCGTGGATTGGAATTTTTGATCTCGGTCGTAATCGATTCGCTCTCCCTCGGGGAAATGGAACTTTCAAATTTTGAGCGAGTACGCGCCCGGCGAGGCAGTCGCCGGACAGCGGAGCAGGCCCCCCCGCACCATCTGGCGGCAGCGCGTGTTACTCCTTGAGCACTCGCGATGCGATGCTCGTCCCGGGAAGGTCGAGATTAATTATTACTTTGCTGCGAGTTCGTCGGCGACCGCTGACATTACTTCGTTCGTATCGAAGTCGTCGACGAAGGGACGAATACCACGCAGTGAATTCATTTCCGTTTCCCTCGAATGCGGATGCGCGAATTCTTGGGAAACATTCGACGGGGTGACGTTCATCTTTCCGAACAGAATTTTTCTCGGCATATTCTGGGCACGCATCGCTCGTGGTCGGTGATCGAAAATATTTTTTAATCGGTCGGAGAATAAAAATTACGCCCGGTGTTTTCGGGCCCTACGTGGTTTAACTTGGGTGATCGAACGAGAACCGGTGAATCGTACGCGGTGTGGCCGTCGGCGAGCACGCGACCGAATCCTTGAAAAGTTAGTCGTCACGATCGTGGCGACTCGAGGATAGAATTTCTCCGCGAGTGCGTTCGCATTCCTTTCCGTTGGATGGTCACCGGTTTCCGACAGCGGTCCCGTGATGCAATAATCGATTCCGTCGTTTCTCGTAGTCCGTCTTTGAAAATGTGCCGTTGAAAAATGTCTGGCGTCGCATTTGCACCGTTCGAATCCCGTACGCGTTCCGACCGGACCAAGTAGTTCGCCCTCGGCGGCGTTGGTATCTGCTCGCCGCGGAGGTACGTTCGGGGGTCTCGAGCGAGGAGGGAAGGAAGCCATCTGGCGGCGGCGGAGCGATGCTCGTCGCGGAAAAATATTCGCTATGAATGGAGATTTTAATCGCGGCGGAAGCGCGGAATTGAATATTTCGCGAGGGAGTCGAGTGATGCTTTAAAAAATTTTTTGCGGAGAATCCCGCTGCGCGCAAAAGTGAGGAACGCGTTTATAGTGGACGAGGAACGAGTGACGCGGGCCGCGGAGAGGAAATTCGTGGCTCGGTGACCGGGGTTGGTGAGATAAAAATTTTTTTCTGGGACCGGTACGTTTCGCGAGGAACTTCGGAGTGTCGGGGAGACCGCGGATGTGGAGTGATGGGTCGCGAGAAAAATGCGTGACTGGGTGATCGTGGCGCGGGAAGCTCCGGCCCTCGTTTCCACCGTAAGGATCTGAGGCCGTCGGGGACGGCGACGGAGGCGAGGGAAAGGATTGGTGTCGGAGGCGAGGTTAGCTCTCACGAGTCTCTGCGCGCTGGAAATAAAGACCTCCCCTGGTTCGTAATCGTGCGTTCAGACTCTCGAAAGAGAGTCAGCGCCGGCGAATGGAACGAAGCCGCCGGGGCTTTTGGGAACCGCGCCTTCGGGCTGGACTCCGAGGCGTCTCCGGCGCCTCGGAACAGCCCCCGGGGCTTCCGACCTGGAGTTCGACTCTGGGGCTCCCTCGCGAGGGAGAAGGAAGTCCCCGGGGGCTTTTCGGGTGGTTTTCCGCTTCCGAGCGGAATGACCGGCCCGTCGCGCAGACGGCGGGCCGGTCGAACTGAAAATGCTTCGTCCCGGACGCTCAAAAAAATTTCTGGACTTAGAATAATTTTCGCCGGCCCCCCCCCCCCCCCCCCCCGCCCCCCTCCCGCGCGGCGCAGCCGCGCCGAAAAATTTTTTTGAGAAAAAAATTTGAAAGGTTTTCGGGTCGTTTCGGGTGGTTTTAGGGGACGTCGGTGTGTCTCGCATCTGGAACGCGCGTCTGTCGTGGCGACCGCCGTTCGCGAATTTTCGAATTTCGTCGAGATTTGGGTTTTGTGTCGGCGGCGGGGTCGCGATCGTGCGCGTCGCGGCATCGGACGTCGAAAAAAAATATAAAAAAATGTGGGATATTTTTTCTCCGCGACGTTTCGACCTCGGTATCGATTCGATACCGCGGGAGTATCGACCGCGGTCACTTTCGATAGGTTCGACTTTGTAAATTTTTCCCGAGGAGAATATCGATCGTGGATTCGATTTCGACGGTTTTCCGTGCCGCGGAATGGTGTTTTCGTGGGATGGTACCGCGGACGATGGAATGCGCGATCGGATCTCGGATTTATTCGATGTCGAAGGTGGAAACATTGCAATTTCTTCCCGGGGCGATCGCCGTCCGTGGAGCCGATTGAAATGGGAAAATGCGTTCGCGATTCTCTTCGAGAAACGCTCGGGACGAGGTTTCGGCACGTCACCGAATGCGTGCCCGCATCGCGAAACTGCCGACTTCGTACGCGTTTTTCGGGAGAAACGTCGATGCAGAGACGGGTATTGGAGCGCGTCGATCCGATCGACTCGCAGGTGTATTCGATGGAAACCGTTTCGTACGGGATCGAAGCGGGGAACGTCGAATTTTGCCCCCTCGAAAAGCGTACCCGACGACCGTTCTGGTGGCGAGTTTGAATTCTGCGCGCGTTCGGTCTGGCGCGAGTAGTTGGGCTGCGGTGGCGCTGACGATCGCGAAATGCTTGAAATGGTCGCCGAAGAACGAAGGCGTCGCTCGCACGAAGGTCTCGGGAAACGATAACGTCGTGAAAATAAAAGAAAAAATACCATTCAAAAGAACGACCGACTCCGAGATTCGAACCCGGGACTCTGGGACCGCAGCCTGGCTGAGGAAAACATGGCGTGACATATTAACGTTGCAATGACTTTTTATACAACTTTTAATTGGAATAATCGAATGGAATTTTGAAGATACCTTAGAAATTCATTCAAGTGATGGAATACGCTTTTCCTTTCACGTCCATCGCATGCGAAAACGGCCTCGGGGCCCTCGACGTGCCGTGACCGTTATCCCATAAGAAGAGCATTGCAGATTGTTTTTCTTTTAATTTAAAAAAATATTTTTAACGGCCTCGATGCTTTCTTAACACCACAGAGTCAAAGGTTGGAGAATTTTTAAATACCATTCCGCTTCATCGTAGACATTTCGTTACCTTTCCGAAGTACTTTCTCTCCTCCAAAGCATGCATTTTCAACGTTCGACCAACAATGACTCTTTGCCGTGGCAACCACACCACAAAAACCTCTATTAGTGAGCGGGTAAAGAACGCGGTGCACTCACCGAGGAGGAATTCGTATGAATACTTTGTATAACGCGGTATTATTTGAAGGAATCGTACCGAGAAAATAACGTCTCGTAGACAGCTGATTGATGCGACGTCCGAGAGGTGGTGCCCCCAGTGGCGCCTGCGGAACTATCTGCTACAGGCGAGCTTGGAGCATCAGGCAATTAGCCCACGACAAGATATTTACTATAAATTTGCTGCATTTCCTCTTCGCAGAGGCTGTATCGTTTGATCCTTTATATTTCCCTATGTGCAACAAATTTCCACACTCACCGCGTCGTGTGCATTGCAAAAAAAATTCGTCCGAGTGAAGTGTTCTTGTGATCGGTGCATTTTGAAGTTTTTCTGTGAAAGTCTTAAAGTAATGCGTGTGACCGTGAAGTTAAGCAGTGCGCAAGCGATTACACCATCGAGTTTTAAATGCATGTGTACACCAGAGTTTATTATTAATGAAGTGAACTTGCATGTTAAGAAATATTGCGTTGCATCATACGGCCACACACTCAACCCTGGGTTCCCAGAATAGCATGTTGACATGAATACAACTTATGGGATATTTTTCAAACTATTCATTCTGTGCCTACGAGACTCCACAATAATGTTCCTTTTAATGTTACCTACGTTTCGATACGTCTCCCGTCCAAATCCCTCGGTAATTATGGCTTAAACGAATAATTTTCATTAAGGCGATTGACATTTGATTTTTTGAGCCACGGAATGTAACAAATTTATTAAACCGTGGAGTCCTTCGCACTGACACTCGTCACGAATAATTGCCTAAACTTTCTTATCGTTTAAACACCGATTCCATCAAAATCCACTGGTTTTTACTGTTTATATGACATAATGTTGATTTTGAAAATTCGGCCTTTGGTAACTGTCAGGAAAAAATATGAGATATTTTTCGAACTATTCCTCTTTTGGCTACGAAACTCCACAATATTGTTCTTTTAAATATTACCTACGTTTTCAAACGTCCCCCGTCAATATCCCTCGGTAATTATGGCTTAAACAAATAATTTTCAGTATGACAGCTGTCATTTCATTTTGTCATATACGTATTGTAATATTTTTTTCAAACCATTGAATAAGTCGCACTGACACTAGTCACGAATAATTGCCTTAACTTTCTTATCGTTTTAAAATCGGTCCCATCAAAATCCACTGGTTTTTACTGTTTATATGAAATAATGTTGATTTTAAAAATTCAGCTTTTGCTAACTGTCAGGCACATTATATGGGATATTTTTCAAACTATTCCTACTGTGCCTACGAGACTCCACAATAATGTTTTTTTTAATGTTACCTACGATTTGAAACGTCACCCGTCAAAATCCAACGATAATCATGGTTTTTAGATATAATTTTGAGTATGAAAATGGAAAAATGATATACTCAGTATCAGATTGTAACACATTTTTAAAACTGTTAACTCTGTTGCACAGACACTAATCACGAATATTTGTCTCAATTTTCTTAACGTTTTAAAACCGTCCCCATCAAAATCCACTGGTTTTTACCGTTTATATGACATAATGTTGTTATCGAAAATTCAGCCTATGCTAACTATCAGGCACATAATATGGGATATTTTTCAAACTATTCCTACTGTGCCTACGAGACTCCACAATAGTCTTTGTTTTAATGTTACCTACGATTTGAAACGTCACCCGTCAAAATCCAACGATAATCATGGTTTTTAGATATAATTTTGAGTATGAAAATGGAAAAATGATATACTCAGTATCAGATTGTAACACATTTTTAAAACTATTAACTCTGTTGCACAGACACTAATCACGAATATTTGTCTCAATTTTCTTAACGTTTTAAAACCGTCCCCATCAAAATCCACTGGTTTTTACCGTTTATATGACATAATGTTGTTATCGAAAATTCAGCCTATGCTAACTATGCTAACTATTCAGCCTACGCTAACCTAAAATGTAGTTCTTTAAGTATGGGATTTTCCCTCGACAAAAGGTAAGTACATTACATTTACTTGAGTTATGCTTCAATGAATTGTTATCACTCCAGTCAGCAAGAGAGGTTAAACAACTCTGAAGAACCAACGACCTTCAGATACTAGCCTGTCAAGTTCCTTCTCAACCTTTCCTTTGAATGAAATAGGAACTTGCCGTGGCTCGCAAAAAATTGGTTTCACACCCACTTTTAATGCCGATTGTATTTTCCACATTAAAATGTGATCACATAATAATGATTAGCCGATACGAAAACAAATAACCGCCACGTCATTTTCTCATACCCTCGACTAACAGCTGATTTCACAAATGAGATTTTCAATGCGTATCATATGTACATCCACGGTTTACTATGATTTTTAAAAGTAAATGAAGCGAGTATTTATAATTGCGAGTCAATATTCCGTTAAATACAGAAAAATATATGAAATATCTAATGTTTACGGAAATTGCTACCCAAGTTTTTCATACTAGGTTGGGCGGAGCTTGGCAAGACTCCCATTGCGAAAAAAAATATTACAACGCTTCATTTGGAATACGGTCTCGTTGCAATGATGACCCGCAGAATAGCATGTGCTATTTATTGCGACTCATGTACAGAATAAGAGCCCAAAAGCATTGTCTTGTGGTGGCTAGGATATAGTCTGCTGATAGTAAGGAATTCGGCATCGTCTTGTTTCTCGTTCGGGGCCCGAACGTCGCTTGTTTTTCCCGTCAGCTGTCGGATTACCGGGGTCAAAAAAGCAGCCGTTCTCATATCACGGGATTAATACATTTTCGTTCCAATTTGTGGATTATTCGGCTATCCCGATCGATTCGACGTAACTTTCAATTTTTACGAATGACGAATTTAGGCATCATATCCCTGTGTTGTCGAGGTTATCAAAATAATGAAAGCAGTACTTCCAAGAGCAGGCACCTTTTGCGAAGTTACGTCTCCGGGAAAATTTTCGGTGGTACAAAATCTCTGTAACGAGTGTTAAATAAATGCCTTTGATGTTAACTACAGATTAAGTGTTATGATTGCATTTCTACACTGGAGTTTATTACTGATGTAGTCGAGTTATCGTGTTGCCTGTTCTACGACCGGCAAATGTGATTGCATGATATCGTTCGTTAAGAGATGATGTGTTTTTGATTAATTTTGAATTAACTACGTCTTCTGTTCATGGGGATGGATCGGTGGTTTGAAGTGGTGTCGATATATTTTGAATGTGCAATGGAAGTTGGCGGGAATACGTGCTTTTATTATTGTCAATTTTTCAGGTTGAACTGTGATGAGCCGATCGCCGCCGACAACCTGTAAATGTACCCTTGGGAAACATAAATGCATTTCAACTGTTGAATGGCTGTTGGGTAATTTTAAGAAAGCAAGTGACGGTCTTACGAGGAATCCTGCCCGAGTCTTAGAAGTGAAGTTTTGTTGTGATCGGTGCATTTTGAAGTTTTTCTGTGAAAGTATTAAAGAAATGCGTGTGACCGTGAAGTGAGCGGTGTGCAAGTGATTAAATGATCAAGTTTTAAATGCATGTGTACAACAGTGCTTATTATTAGTGTAGTTTAGTTGCATGTTAAGAAATATTGTGTTGCATCATACAGCCACATACTCCACAGTGGGTTCCCAGATTTGCATGTTGACACGATGACAACTTTGTGAACATTTATGGGATATTTTTCAAACTATTCATTCTGTGGCTACCAAACTCCACAAAAATGTTCGTGTAAACGTTACCTACGTTTTGAATTGTCTCCCGTCCAAATCCCTCGGTAATTATGGCTTAAACAAATAATTTTCTGTATGACACATGTAATGTTATTTTTTCACCGGCAGATTGTAACATATTAATTAAACCATAAATTCAATCGCACTGACACTCGTCACGAACAATTGCCTAATTTCTCCTATTCTTTTAAAACTAGTCCCATCAAAATCCGTTGGTTTTTACTGTTCATAAGATATAATGTTTATATCGGAAAATCAGCCTTTGCAAAATATCAGTCACTTGAAATGAGATGTTTTTGAAATTACTAACTCTAGGGTTACGAAACTCTACAATAACGTGTGTATAATTATTATCTACGTTTTAAAGCGTCTCCCATCAAAATCCCACGGTAACTATGGTTTTTATGAATAACATTGTGTTTGACTCTACGAATTTCATGTTGACAGACAGGGATTGCAACATATTAATTAAACCATTAATTCAATCGCACTGACACTCGTCACGAACAATTGCCTAATTTCTCCTATTCTTTTAAAACTAGTCCCATCAAAATCCGTTGGTTTTTACTGTTCATAAGATATAATGTTTATATCGGAAAATCAGCCTTTGCAAAATATCAGTCACTTGAAATGAGATGTTTTTGAAATTACTAACTCTAGGGTTACGAAACTCTACAATAACGTGTGTATAATTATTATCTACGTTTTAAAGCGTCTCCCATCAAAATCCCACGGTAACTATGGTTTTTATGAATAACATTGTGTTTGACTCTACGAATTTCATGTTGACAGACAGGGATTGCAACATATTAATTAAACCATTAATTCAATCGCACTGACACTCGTCACGAACAATTGCCTTATTTCTCCTATTCTTTTAAAACTAGTCCCATCAAAATCCGTTGGTTTTTACTGTTCATAAGATATAATGTTTACATCGGAAAATCAGCCATTGCAATATCTCGGGCACTTCTAATGGGATATATTTTAAACTAATTAATCTAAGGCTACGAAACTCGACACTTATGTATGCTTTAATATATTTTTCTTTGTCTGATACACTTTGCCATTATCTTTTATTTGTGTAGAATTCCATTTTAATCATATTATTTGAACGGCGATATGCATGCATCGCGCCAGCGTCAACTTGGCCCAAACGTTTTTCATGGCAACGAAACTCGGGAGATTAAGACGGGATTTGGAGAAATTTACTCGTGATCATCAAGTGTAATTTAACTCATTGCCGAAATCTTCCCTTTTTTTCAACCCTTGATCGTTTACTGAGATTAATGTCGTAATACCGACAAGGGTCTCCAGGTTTACGTAACGGGGGAAAACGTTTTGGGCCAAGCTAACGCCCTATGATAATTTCTTCTGGATATCGGGTGGAATAATTAAAATATTTCGATTCTGACGGCAATGATATTTTATGGGAATGGAAGGTGTGAATATGTGATAAATTTAATAGTCATCCTGAGTACATCGGTCGAGAAATGTAATTTCGAGGAGAAAAGTTTGACATAGGAGTTTTTCCGAGTGATGGCATGAAATATGAAAAAACATTAATTTTCTTTGGAACGTCAGTTAGGATATTTTTTAAAGTTGTGAATGATGAAACTCGGTGGAAATACTATTTTAATAACACTTGACGACACGTACTGATGGATGACAGACTAGTGAGTTCATGAATGGCACTGTTATTTCCAGCACCATATGTTAACAACTTGCCGTGAAGTTTATTATAAAACATTGACTTCTAATCTGTATGCGTAGACATGCTCATACATTTTTTAACTTTATTTCAGGTTCGCGTCCCCTGCTGTGGCCCCAGTTTTGCTGAGCCAGAAGTTTGCCTGTCCATGTTGGTCTCCAAGTTGGACTTGCCATCGGCTCTTGAAGCTATACAAGTTCAAGATTAACTTCGATGGGTAACCACGACAGTGTTGCTGAATGCTGACGAAGAAATTAACCTTTGCCAATATCATTTGTTTTTGTAGAATTCCATTTTAATCACATTATTTGCAACAACATATCACGGTCCAATCTCCAAATGCAAACCTGAGGTCTATCTCCCAAACTAATAAGTCGATCGTTCTGAAACTTTAAATTCACCATCTATTAGGTTATGCGAACGTTTTCATACGTCTCCTGTCAAAAAAGGAATTAAATTCTGTATTTCAAGGAAAATTTCAAATTCACTCCTGAAACGTTTTCTGTTCCCTGACATCTCCTGACATTTAAGTTAAACTATTTTATGGATCGATCCCAAACTACCCACGTTGGTAGTGCCCTTAACGGTCATCGTTTAAAACCATGTTTCATTTAAATAATTGGGTAATTATGTCTCGTGTGGCGAAAAAAGTTTTTGCTTCAAAAATGGCTTGCGCTCCCAGAAAGTAACGTCAACCTGATATTTATCTCCCAAACTAATAAGTCGATCCTTCTGGAACTCCACATTTTCATCTGTTACGGTGGAAGGAACGATCCAAACAACTCCTGTCTGAATCCCTCTTAAATTACTGTTTTTAAACACATGTTTTTAATTTTGCAAGCGAAAAATTGGATTTTTCAAACACATCCTCTCAGATTTATCTTAAACTACTCGAACCCCAGGGACTGAATTCACCACGATTTGATACTCACATTATTGTGGACGATTTAAAACAAATTTCAACCGAATCGGTTCGTAATTGACCATTCTAGCACGAAATCTAATTTTGGCGACAAAACTCATCGCGCTGAAAACGTCAAACAGAAAACGGATGTTATTTAAGGAACTCATAAGTCGATCGTTCTGAAACTTTAAATTCACCATCTATTAGGTTATGCGAACGTTTTCATACGTCTCCTGTCAAAAAAGGAATTAAATTCTGTATTTCAAGGAAAATTTCAAATTCACTCCTGAAACGTTTTCTGTTCCCTGACATCTCCTGACATTTAAGTTAAACTATTTTATGGATCGATCCCAAACTACCCACGTTGGTAGTGCCCTTAACGGTCATCGTTTAAAACCATGTTTCATTTAAATAATTGGGTAATTATGTCTCGTGTGGCGAAAAAAGTTTTTGCTTCAAAAATGGCTTGCGCTCCCAGAAAGTAACGTCAACCTGATATTTATCTCCCAAACTAATAAGTCGATCCTTCTGGAACTCCACATTTTCATCTGTTACGGTGGAAGGAACGATCCAAACAACTCCTGTCTGAATCCCTCTTAAATTACTGTTTTTAAACACATGTTTTTAATTTTGCAAGCGAAAAATTGGATTTTTCAAACACATCCTCTCAGATTTATCTTAAACTACTCGAACCCCAGGGACTGAATTCACCACGATTTGATACTCACATTATTGTGGACGATTTAAAACAAATTTCAACCGAATCGGTTCGTAATTGACCATTCTAGCACGAAATCTAATTTTGGCGACAAAACTCATCGCGCTGAAAACGTCAAACAGAAAACGGATGTTATTTAAGGAACTCATAAGTCGATCGTTCTGAAACTTTAAATTCACCATCTATTAGGTTATGCGAACGTTTTCATACGTCTCCTGTCAAAAAAGGAATTAAATTCTGTATTTCAAGGAAAATTTCAAATTCACTCCTGAAACGTTTTCTGTTCCCTGACATCTCCTGACATTTAAGTTAAACTATTTTATGGATCGATCCCAAACTACCCACGTTGGTAGTGCCCTTAACGGTCATCGTTTAAAACCATGTTTCATTTAAATAATTGGGTAATTATGTCTCGTGTGGCGAAAAAAGTTTTTGCTTCAAAAATGGCTTGCGCTCCCAGAAAGTAACGTCAACCTGATATTTATCTCCCAAACTAATAAGTCGATCCTTCTGGAACTCCACATTTTCATCTGTTACGGTGGAAGGAACGATCCAAACAACTCATGTCTGAATCCCTCTTAAATTACTGTTTTTAAACACATGTTTTTAATTTTGCAAGCGAAAAATTGGATTTTTCAAACACATCCTCTCAGATTTATCTTAAACTACTCGAACCCCAGGGACTGAATTCACCACGATTTGATACTCACATTATTGTGGACGATTTAAAACAAATTTCAACCGAATCGGTTCGTAATTGACCATTCTAGCACGAAATCTAATTTTGGCGACAAAACTCATCGCGCTGAAAACGTCAAACAGAAAACGGATGTTATTTAAGGAACTCATAAGTCGATCGTTCTGAAACTTTAAATTCACCATCTATTAGGTTATGCGAACGTTTTCATACGTCTCCTGTCAAAAAAGGAATTAAATTCTGTATTTCAAGGAAAATTTCAAATTCACTCCTGAAACGTTTTCTGTTCCCTGACATCTCCTGACATTTAAGTTAAACTATTTTATGGATCGATCCCAAACTACCCACGTTGGTAGTGCCCTTAACGGTCATCGTTTAAAACCATGTTTCATTTAAATAATTGGGTAATTATGTCTCGTGTGGCGAAAAAAGTTTTTGCTTCAAAAATGGCTTGCGCTCCCAGAAAGTAACGTCAACCTGATATTTATCTCCCAAACTAATAAGTCGATCCTTCTGGAACTCCACATTTTCATCTGTTACGGTGGAAGGAACGATCCAAACAACTCCTGTCTGAATCCCTCTTAAATTACTGTTTTTAAACACATGTTTTTAATTTTGCAAGCGAAAAATTGGATTTTTCAAACACATCCTCTCAGATTTATCTTAAACTACTCGAACCCCAGGGACTGAATTCACCACGATTTGATACTCACATTATTGTGGACGATTTAAAACAAATTTCAACCGAATCGATTAAAACACAAGTTTTGAAAATATTACATGATTTGTGGCGCCAAGCACCCAGCACACAGATTCGAGATGACCCAATCTGAGTTGAAACCCTCTTTCTCCTCGGATTTCGGTCACGTTTCTTTTCAAACGACCGGAATATCATAATAAGTAATTAAGTAGAGCTTCAGCGTGATTTAGTGACAAGTTTTGAAAATATTACATGATTTGTGGTGCCAAGCACCCAGCACACAGATTCGAGATGACCCAATCTGAGTTAAAAAAATATTTGTCATCGGATTTCGGGCAGGTTTCTTTTCAAACGTTTGGAATATCATAATAAGTATTTAAGTAGAGTTTCAGCGTGATTAAAACACAAGTTTTGAAAATATTACATGATTTGTGGTGTCGTGCACCCAGGACACAGATTAAAGATGAACCAATCTGAGTTAAAAAAATATTTCTCATCGGATTTCGGGCAGGTTTCTTTTAAAACGTTCGGAATATCATAATAAGTATTTAAGTAGAGTTTCAGCGTGATTAAAACACAAGTTTTGAAAATATTACATGATTTGTGGTGCCATGCACCCAGCACACAGATTCGAGATGACCCAATCTGAGTTGAAACCCTATTTCTCCTCGCATTTCGGTCACGTTTCTTATAATAATGTTTGTTTTAATGTTACCTACGATTTGAAACGTCACCCGTCAAAATCCAACGATAATCATGGTTTTTAGATATAATTTTGAGTATGAAAATGGAAAAATGATGTACTCAGTATCAGATTGTAACACATTTTTAAAACTATTGACTCTGTTGCACTGACACTAATCACGAATATTTGTCTCAATTTTCTTAACGTTTTAAAACCGTGACCATCAAAATCCACTGGTTTTTACCGTTTACATGACATAATGCTGTTATCGAAAATTCAGCCTATGCTAACTGTCAGGCACATAATATGGGATATTTTTCAAACTATTCCTACTGTGCCTACGAGACTCCACAATAATGTTTGTTTTAATGTTACCTACGATTTGAAACGTCACGAGTCAAAATCCAACGATAATCATGGTTTTTAGAAATAATTTTGAGTATGAAGATGGAAAAATGATATACTCAGTATCAGATTGTAACACATTTTTAAAACTATTGACTCTGTTGCACAGACACTAATCACGAATATTTGTCTCAATTTTCTTAACGTTTAAAAACCGTCCCCATCAAAATCCACTGGTTTTTACCGTTTATATGACATAATGTTGTTATCGAAAATTCAGCCTATGCTAACTATGCTAACTATTCAGCCTACGCTAACCTAAAATGTAGTTCTTTAAGTATGGGATTTTCCCTCGACAAAAGGTAAGTACATTACATTTACTTGAGTTATGCTTCAATGAATTGTTATCACTCCAGTCAGCAAGAGAGGTTAAACAACTCTGAAGAACCAACGACCTTCAGATACTAGCCTGTCAAGTTCCTTCTCAACCTTTCCTTTGAATGAAATAGGAACTTGCCGTGGCTCGCAAAAAATTGGTTTCACACCCTCTTTTAATGCCGATTGTATTTTCCACATTAAAATGTGATCACATAATAATGATTAGCCGATACGAAAACAAATAACCGCCACGTCATTTTCTCATACCCTCGACTAACAGCTGATTTCATAAATGAGATTTTCAATGCGTATCATATGTACATCCACGGTTTACTATGATTTTTAAAAGTAAATAAAGCGAGTATTTATAATTGCGAGTCAATATTCCGTTAAATACAGAAAAATATATGAAATATCTAATGTTTACGGAAATTGCTACCCAAGTTTTTCATACTAGGTTGGGCGGAGCTTGGCAAGACTCCCATTGCGAAAAAAAATATTACAACGCTTCATTTGGAATACGGTCTCGTTGCAATGATGACCCGCAGAATAGCATGTGCTATTTATTGCGACTCATGTACAGAATAAGAGCCCAAAAGCATTGTCTTGTGGTGGCTAGGATATAGTCTGCTGATAGTAAGGAATTCGGCATTGTCTTGTTTCTCGTTCGGGGCCCGAACGTCGCTTGTTTTTCCCGTCAGCTGTCGGATTACCGGGGTCAAAAAAGCAGCCGTTCTCATATCACGGGATTAATACATTTTCGTTCCAATTTGTGGATTATTCGGCTATCCCGATCGATTCGACGTAACTTTCAATTTTTACGAATGACGAATTTAGGCATCATATCCCTGTGTTGTCGAGGTTATCAAAATAATGAAAGCAGTACTTCCAAGAGCAGGCACCTTTTGCGAAGTTACGTCTCCGGGAAAATTTTCGGTGGTACAAAATCTCTGTAACGAGTGTTAAATAAATGCCTTTGATGTTAACTACAGATTAAGTGTTATGATTGCATTTCTACACTGGAGTTTATTACTGATGTAGTCGAGTTATCGTGTTGCCTGTTCTACGACCGGCAAATGTGATTGCATGATATCGTTCGTTAAGAGACGATGTGTTTTTGATTAATTTTGAATTAACTACGTCTTCTGTTCATGGGGATGGATCGGTGGTTTGAAGTGGTGTCGATATATTTTGAATGTGCAATGGAAGTTGGCGGGAATACGTGCTTTTATTATTGTCAATTTTTCAGGTTGAACTGTGATGAGCCGATCGCCGCCGACAACCTGTAAATGTACCCTTGAGAAACATAAATGCATTTCAACTGTTGAATGGCTGTTGGGTAATTTTAAGAAAGCAAGTCTTACGAGGAATCCTGCCCGAGTCTTAGAAGTGAAGTTTTGTTGTGATCGGTGCATTTTGAAGTTTTTCTGTGAAAGTATTAAAGAAATGCGTGTGACCGTGAAGTGAGCAGTGTGCAAGTGATTAAATGATCAAGTTTTAAATGCATGTGTACAACAGTGCTTATTATTAGTGTAGTTTTGTTGCATGTTAAGAAATATTGTGTTGCATCATACAGCCACATACTCCACAGTGGGTTCCCATATTTGCATGTTGACACGATGACAACTTTGTGAACATTTATGGGATATGTTTCAAACTATTCATTCTGTGGCTACCAAACTCCACAAAAATGTTCGTTTAAACGTTACCTACGTTTTGAATTGTCTCCCGTCCAAATCCCTCGGTAATTATGGCTTAAACAAATAATTTTCTGTATGACACATGTAATGTTATTTTTTCACCGGCAGATTGTAACATATTAATTAAACCATAAATTCAATCGCACTGACACTCGTCACGAACAATTGCCTAATTTCTCCCATTCTTTTAAAACTTGTCCCACTAAAATCCGATGCTTCTAACGGTTTATAAGATGTAATGTTTACATTGGAAATTCAACCTTTTGAAAATATCAGTCACTTGAAATAGGATATTTATGAAATTACTAACTCTAGGGTTACGAAACTCTTCAATAACGTTTGTATAATTATTATCTACGTTTTAAAGCGTCTCCCATCAAGATCCCACGGCAACTATGGTTTTCATGAATAATTTTGAGTTTGACATTTGGAATTTCAGTTTCTCAGCCACTGAGTGTAACATATCAATTAAACCATTAATTCAATCGCACTGACACTCGTCACGAACAATTGCCTTATTTCTTCTGTTCTTTTAAAACTTGTCCCACTAAAATCCGATGCTTCTAACGGTTTGTAAGATGTAATGTTTACATTGGAAATTACACCTTTTGAAAATATCAGTCACTTGAAATAGGATATTTTTGAAATTACTAACTCTAGGGTTACAAAACTCTTTAATAACGTTTGTATAATTATTATCTACGTTTTAAAGCGTCTCCCATCAAAATCCCACGGTAACTATGGTTTTTATGAATAACATTGTGTTTGACTCTACGAATTTCATGTTGACAGACAGGGATTGCAACATATTAATTAAACCATTAATTCAATCGCACTGACACTCGTCACGAACGATTGCCTTATTTCTCCTATTCTTTTAAAACTAGTCCCATCAAAATCCGTTGGTTTTTACTGTTCATAAGATATAATGTTTATATTGGAAAATCAACCTTTGCAAAATATCAGTCACTTGAAATGGGATATTTTTGAAATTACTAACTCTAGGGTTACGAAACTCTACAATAACGTGGGCATTATTATTGTCTTCCTTTTAAAGCGTCTCCCATCAAAATCCCACGTTAACTATGGTTTTTATGAATAACATTGTGTTTGACTCTACGAATTTCATGTTGACAGACAGGGATTGCAACATATTAATTAAACCATTAATTCAATCGCACTGACACTCGTCACGAACAATTGCCTTATTTCTCCTATTCTTTTAAAACTAGTCCCATCAAAATCCGTTGGTTTTTACTGTTCATAAGATATAATGTTTATATTGGAAAATCAACCTTTGCAAAATATCAGTCACTTGAAATGGGATATTTTTGAAATTACTAACTCTAGGGTTACGAAACTCTACAATAACGTGGGCATTATTATTGTCTTCCTTTTAAAGCGTCTCCCATCAAAATCCCACGGTAACTATGGTTTTTATGAATAACATTGTGTTTGACTCTACGAATTTCATGTTGACAGACAGGGATTGCAACATATTAATTAAACCATTAATTCAATCGCACTGACACTCGTCACGAACAATTGCCTTATTTCTCCTATTCTTTTAAAACTAGTCCCATCAAAATCCGTTGGTTTTTACTGTTCATGAGATATAATGTTTATATCGGAAAATCAGCCTTTGCAAAATATCAGTCACTTGAAATGGCATATTTTTGAAATTACTAACTCTAGGGTTACGAAACTCTACAATAACGTTTGTATAATTATTATCTACGTTTTAAAGCGTCTCCCATCAAAATCCCACGGTAACTATGGTTTTTATGAATAACATTGTGTTTGACTCTACGAATTTCATGTTGGCAGACAGGGATTGCAACATATTAATTAAACCATTACTTCAATCGCACTGACACTCGTCACGAACAATTGCCTTATTTCCGTTTTCGTCTTAAAGCTTGTCTCATCAAAATCCGCTGGTTTTTACGGTTTATAGAACATAATTTTGATATTGGAAATTTAGCCATTGCAATATCTCGGGCACTTCTAATGGGATATATTTTAAACTAATTCATCTAAGGCTACGAAACTCGACACTAATGTATGCTTTAATATATTTTTCTTTGTCTGATACACTTTGCCATTATCTTTTGTTTGTGTAGAATTCCATTTTAATCATATTATTTGAACGGCGATATGCATGCATCGCGCCCGCGTCAACTTGGCCCAAACGTTTTTCATGGCAACGAAACTCGGGAGATTAAGACGGGATTTGGAGAAATTTACTAGTGATCATCAAGTGTAATTTAACTCATTGCCGAAATCTTCCCTTTTTTTCAACCCTTGATCGTTAACTGAGATTACTGTCGTAATACCGACAAGGGTCTCCAAACGGGGGAAAAAGTTTTGGGCCAAGCTAACGCCCTATGATAATTTCTTCTGGATATCGGGTGGAATAATTAAAAAATTTCGATTCTGACGGCAAGTATATTTTATGGGAATGGAAGGTGTGAATATGTGGATAAATTTAATAGTCATCCTGAGTACATCGGTCGAGAAATGTAATTTCGAGGAGAAAAGTTTGACATAGGAGTTTTTCCGAGTGATCGCATGAAATATGAAAACACATTAATTTTCTTTGGAACGTCACTTAGGATATTATTTAAAGTTAGGAAACTTAGGATTTTATTGGAAATATTGCCTTTGCAAAATATCAGGCACTTGAAAAGGGATATTTTTGAAATTATAAATGATATTGAGTTGGAATCTATAAATGTCATGTTGACATCCTGAGATTGTAATATATAAGTCGTGTATTCACTAATAGCATGAACTAGCTTGTGTTATTTGAGAATATGATATACCTTGTACATTGCCATGAACAGCCTTTCAAACACCTGACAAATGCTGAACGACATTTCAACTTCATTCTTGTGTTTGGTTAATGTGTGAGATTTTACAACCTGTCAAAGTTACATGTATCGTTTTAATAGTCTCTGTAATTCCATTTCAGGTCTTGGAGGATCACATCGGATCTTACATCAGGGAGAATGTCGGTTATTTTAGGAAGCTTATGACTGGAATTGCTGTGCTGTACAATCCACATTTTCGAATATATCCTCGTTTAAACTACGAACACTATCACATACAAATATTTTTTTAACTAAAACTTTTTTAAACTAAATAATTATGCACACTGAATTGCAGTGACTTATAACTTCATGCATGGTACAATTGGAGAATGTTTCATGGTATATCTTCACTTGAAGGAAGGCTCTATTGACAGGAATTCAATTTAAGTGTGAGCCAAAGGGAAATCGATATATGTCAGATTTTAACTTTCTTTCAGATTCACGTCCTCTGGCATGTAGGAACGGGTCTGTCCTGATCATTTAAACCACGTCTGCTGCATGAGAAGTTTGCCTGAAAGAAAGCCTGTGGTCTCCATGTCTTATGCTGTTGGAGTTATGTGCCATGCTGTTGGAGTCCTTGGTGAATGCTGACAAGGAAATATTTCTCTATGTGACAAACCTTTGCTGATATTATTTGAAACTGTTCATTTTGGTAGCACTTAAACTGCACAAAAAAATTTGAATTAATTACCCCAACGTTCTAAACTTGTCCGATCGAAATGCCTCTTGAATTTGGTTTCCACACAATGTCTAACATTCCATCACTAATCTTACTCTAGGAACTGGGACGTGCACATATGACAGTACATTATTCGAGCTATCGACTTTGTGGCACCAAAACTCCCCACAAATATTTGATTCGATCACATCAATGTTTTTAAATCCGTCCCACCATGATACTGAGTTGAAAATTTTCACGCGAAAAATCTGACCGTTATAACTCTTGAGCTACAGTTTTAACCATGAGTCGCATCGCTCCCAAACTCTGCACGCATGTACTACACATAATTGTGATCGTTTTAAGACATATTTCGCCGAAATCCGTCGGTAATTATCCTATATATGGCAAAATAAGGTTTTGGGTCAAAATCCCTTTACGCTATACCCCAATACATATAAAACCACGGTTATCTCTGGAACTATAAATTCAATCGCTTGGAGACACTTCACTCTTATTTCTTTTAGTTCCATAGACCTTTTAAGCGTCTCCTGTCAAAATTCGCCTTGAATTACCTAATGCTACATATTTGTCCATTATACTGAGTTGAAAAATTTCACGCGAAAAATCTGACCGTTATAACTCTTGAGCTACAGTTTTAACCATGAGTCGCATCGCTCCCAAACTCTGCACGCATGTACTACACATAATTGTGATCGTTTTAAGACATATTTCGCCGAAATCCGTCGGTAATTATCCTATATATGGCAAAATAAGGTTTTGGGTCAAAATCCCTTCACGCTATACCCCAATACATATAAAACCACGGTTATCTCTGGAACTATAAATCCAATCGCTTGGAGACACTTCACTCTTATTTCTTTTAGTTCTATAGACCTTTTAAGCGTCTCCTGTCAAAATTCGCCTTGAATTACCTAATGCTACATATTTGTCCATTATACTGAGTTGAAAAATTTCACGCGAAAAATCTGACCGTTATAACTCTTGAGCTACAGTTTTAACCATGAGTCGCATCGCTCCCAAACTCTGCACGCATGTACTACACATAATTGTGATCGTTTTAAGACATATTTCGCCGAAATCCGTCGGTAATTATCCTATATATGGCAAAATAAGGTTTTGGGTCAAAATCCCTTCACGCTATACCCCAATACATATAAAACCACGGTTATCTCTGGAACTATAAATCCAATCGCTTGGAGACACTTCACTCTTATTTCTTTTAGTTCTATAGACCTTTTAAGCGTCTCCTGTCAAAATTCGCCTTGAATTACCTAATGCTACATATTTGTCCATTATACTGAGTTGAAAAATTTCACGCGAAAAATCTGACCGTTATAACTCTTGAGCTACAGTTTTAACCATGAGTCGCATCGCTCCCAAACTCTGCACGCATGTACTACACATAATTGTGATCGTTTTAAGACATATTTCGCCGAAATCCGTCGGTAATTATCCTATATATGGCAAAATAAGGTTTTGGGTCAAAATTTCGTCGTACCATATGGTTCAAACGCAAATCTGATGATATCGTAGGATCTAATAATGCTATCGTTTTCAAACTCAATACACTTATTTATGATAGTACTATGAAGCTTTTAATAGCCTCACCTCAATATCCCTCCATGATTACTGATTGTAAACATACATTTTGAATTTTACAAGTGAAAAATTCCATTTCTCAACCACATACCTCTCAGATATTTCCTAAACTACTCAAACCTCGGGGCCTAAACTCACTCACTACGATTAGATACTCACAATATTTTGGACGTTTTAAATTTAGTTTGAACCAAATCCGTTGATAATTAAGCATTCTAGCACCAAATCAAATATAATCAAATTGTGTCCATTCCAAGGGTTATTGCTGTTGGCTCCAAGGTGAATGGATGGCTTCAAATACACTAGTTTCTATAACATTTTAGTGGTGATAGCACAATTTTATATCATAAATGTATAAAGAACTTGATATCTCAGCTCTTTCCATGCATGTAGACATAATCACAAGGAATTTTAGTGGCAGACTTTGTGAAACATGCATACACTGATTTGGTCTTATACTTAAACGATCCATTCTCCTCATATACATCCTGCAGGATTTAACGAGAACCTGTCCTTTAATACACTTTGCAGACAATGATTTAGAACCTTAATGTAATTTTTCTTTGATTACTCTGGCTTTGATGTTCCCTGAGTCTTCAGGTGCATGGGTCCAAATTATCTCCTTTAATTAAGGCTCCAATGTTTGGAATAAATTCAAAAATTTTCAGGATAAAGTATCGTTTCTTTTTTACCATAATAAAATATTCAAACCTGAAATTGGAGAACTAAGTATTGGTTACCAAATTGGCACTCTTATGTATTAACCTGGGGTAAATGAACAGCCACCACTGATTGTATATTTTTGACACTGAATTAGAGATTCCATGGGCTATGAAAATCTTACCCTAGAGCCTGAGGAAAAAATATTGCTTTCAATGGTAATTCTCGGAATCAAATACATGGCCATTGCTTATGCTGTATAACACAGTGTGTTTTTGCTTGCCATAGGTGAATAAATTGTTTAACATGTGAGTGAGTGAGCTTTCTGACCAGAAAATATTTCAGCCTAGACGCCACAAGGGAAAAAAGAAGTTCGGTAGCTTGATATGGGCTGGATTTGGCAGCTTCAAAGAGTCAACCTTGACATGGTAAGGAAAACTCAAACTTGACATGAGTTAACATGGTATGTGGGTCGTATGGTGGCTGATGTAAATTAGAATAGCAAGAAACATTTCACAAACAAAGTTTGCAATATCAATCATTGATTGGTTCTATAATGTTTTTGGCATTAATGCACGTCTAGATTTTATATTTTCCATCAATTATTTAAGTCAGTTTAATGACTGTAATATAACCACGCAAGTTTTCGGCGTGGTGTACTCGAATTTTGTTTAAATTAATTATTTCCTGCAGTTAACTCAATCAAGACCGTTACTATTCACTTCATCACACTTTACTGTTGAAATAGAAGAATAAGTGATCCGTTAACCTATTTTTAATCGTGAAAACTATTTTTTAAAGTGGTCGTAACGCCAAAACATCCGTTTTTGCAACCTCAGCTAGTCCATTGCTTAGATAATATGTTTCCGTCAGTCTATTCATACCATAATGTTAAAAAATCACTTGTTCACACTCTACTCTTGAGAAAACTTAAGAATACCGACTCGATTACTGCATTTTGTTATGACGAAAACGTAAATCAGAAAGTCACTACGACAGATCACGACAAGAATATATTGGCTGATTTCTGCTTCGCCTGTATATCGATGTCGTTGTAATAATCTCGGTGGATGCATAAAATTTTTTAAAAATTGCTTAACCCTAGATTTTTATAACCACCAGTCTGAATTATTCGTAATGTTCTCATACCCTCTACAAACAGCTGAAATGAGCTTTTCGATGCGTATCATTATTACAGCCAAGGTTTAATATGATTTTTAAAAGTAAATAAAGCGAGTATTTATAATTACGAGTCAATATTCCGTTAAACACAGAAAAATATATGAAATGGTTATGTAAACTGCTACCCAAGTTTTTCATACTGGGAGAGGCGGAGCTTAGCAGTGGAATTCGGCAGTGTCTTGTTTCTCGTTCGGGGCCCGAACGTCGGATTACCGGGGTCAAAATAGCATCCGTTCTCATATCACGAGATTAATACGTTTTCGTTCCCATTCGTGGATTATTCGGCTATCCCGATAGATTGGACGTTAGTTTTTATTTTTCCGAATGACGAATTTATCCATTATATGTCTTTGTCGTCGGGGTTAACAAACTAATGAAAGCAGTACCTACAAGAGCAGGCACCGTCTGCTAACAGCGACATTATTATGTCTCAAGAAAAAGTTTCGGCGGTGAAAATTCTCTGCAACTAGTATTAAATAAATGCCTTTGATGTTTTTCTACTGATTACGTGTTATAATTGCATGTCTACACTGGAGTTTAGTACTGATGTAGTCGAGTTCCTCGATTTGATGATTGCGTGATAGAATTGATTTAGTACCGTGACGAAGAAACTACATGTGATGCATTATATTTGGCTTCAGTTGATTGCTCTCTTTCCTATTCTCTCATCTCTGATGTTCACCATAAAACTTACAGCATGTAAGGTGTTTCGTAGTCCAGAAACACACGCCGCACCGTACCGATTTTGGAAAAAAAAATTATAATGCAGTACTGGTTGCCTTCTCCTAACTTCAAACTCTAAGGCGATAATATGCTATACCGTCGAGACAGAAATGTAATTCTTATCTTTGTCAACACCATACAACGTGTGTGTACGACAATCACTTGGTTTCAGATTTTTAATCCCACAATGTACACTAAATTCCTGTCCTAAGTTTACTCCGAAATGCAGGTTCATAAATACAAGGCCATTGAAGTCAACAACTGTGAGGGAATTAAAATCACAGTTCAATCATGGGCCTAATCATCAAACAAGAGATTTCTTAGGAGGAGCAATGACAAAATGTTTATGAAGTAAGGTTCATTTGTTATGCAGGTTCATAAATACAAGGCCATTGAAGTCAAAAACTGTGAGGGAATTAAAATCATAGTTCAATCATGGGCCTGATCATGAAACAAGATATTTCTCAGGAGGAGCAATGATAAAATTTTTATGAAGTAAGGTTCGTTTGGCTTGCAGGTTCACAAATACAAATCCATTGAAGTCAACAACAGCAAGGAAATTAAAATCACAGTTCAATCATGGGCCTAATCAGCAAACAAGAGATTTCTTAGGAGGAGCAATGACAAAATGTTTATGAAGTAAGGTTCAGTTGTTATGCAGGTTCATAAATACAAGGCCATTGAAGTCAACAACTGTGAGGGAATTAAAATCATAGTTCAATCATGGGCCTAATCATCAAACAAGAGATTTCTTAGGAGGAGCAATGACAAAATGTTTATGAAGTAAGGTTCAGTTGGCATGCAGGTTCATAAATACAAGGCCATTGAAGTCAACAACTGTGAGGGAATTAAAATCACAGTTCAATCATGGGCCTAATCATCAAACAAGAGATTTCTTAGGAGGAGCAATGACAAAATGTTTATGAAGTAAGGTTCAGTTGGCATACAGGTTCATAAATACAAGGCCATTGAAGTAAACAACTGTAATGGAATTAAAATCACAGTTCAATCATGGGCCTAATCATCAAACAAGAGATTTCTTAGGAGGAGCAATGACAAAATGTTTATGAAGTAAGGTTCATTTGTTATGCAGGTTCATAAATACAAGGCCATTGAAGTCAAAAACTGTGAGGGAATTAAAATCATAGTTCAATCATGGGCCTGATCATGAAAAAAGATATTTCTTAGGAGGAGCAATGATAAAATGTTTATGAAGTAAGGTTCAGTTGGCATGCAGGTTCAAAAATACAAATCCATTGAAGTCAACAACAGCAAGGAAATTAAAATCACAGTTCAATCATGGGCCTAATCAGCAAACAAGAGATTTCTTAGGAGGAGCAATGACAAAATGTTTATGAAGTAAGGTTCAGTTGTTATGCAGGTTCATAAATACAAGGCCATTGAAGTCAACAACTGTGAGGGAATTAAAATCATAGTTCAATCATGGGCCTAATCATCAAACAAGAGATTTCTTAGGAGGAGCAATGACAAAATGTTTATGAAGTAAGGTTCAGTTGGCATGCAGGTTCATAAATACAAGGCCATTGAAGTCAACAACTATGAGGGAATTAAAATCACAGTTCAATCATGGGCCTAATCATCAAACAAGAGATTTCTTAGGAGGAGCAATGACAAAATGTTTATGAAGTAAGGTTCATTTGTTATGCAGGTTCATAAATACAAGGCCATTGAAGTCAAAAACTGTGAGGGAATTAAAATCATAGTTCAATCATGGGCCTGATCATGAAACAAGATATTTCTCAGGAGGAGCAATGATAAAATTTTTATGAAGTAAGGTTCGTTTGGCTTGCAGGTTCACAAATACAAATCCATTGAAGTCAACAACAGCAAGGAAATTAAAATCACAGTTCAATCATGGGCCTAATCAGCAAACAAGAGATTTCTTAGGAGGAGCAATGACAAAATGTTTATGAAGTAAGGTTCAGTTGTTATGCAGGTTCATAAATACAAGGCCATTGAAGTCAACAACTGTGAGGGAATTAAAATCATAGTTCAATCATGGGCCTAATCATCAAACAAGAGATTTCTTAGGAGGAGCAATGACAAAATGTTTATGAAGTAAGGTTCAGTTGGCATGCAGGTTCATAAATACAAGGCCATTGAAGTCAACAACTGTGAGGGAATTAAAATCACAGTTCAATCATGGGCCTAATCATCAAACAAGAGATTTCTTAGGAGGAGCAATGACAAAATGTTTATGAAGTAAGGTTCAGTTGGCATACAGGTTCATAAATACAAGGCCATTGAAGTAAACAACTGTAATGGAATTAAAATCACAGTTCAATCATGGGCCTAATCATCAAACAAGAGATTTCTTAGGAGGAGCAATGACAAAATGTTTATGAAGTAAGGTTCATTTGTTATGCAGGTTCATAAATACAAGGCCATTGAAGTCAAAAACTGTGAGGGAATTAAAATCATAGTTCAATCATGGGCCTGATCATGAAACAAGATATTTCTCAGGAGGAGCAATAATAAAATGTTTATGAAGTAAGGTTCAGTTGGCATGCAGGTTCAAAAATACAAATCCATTGAAGTCAACAACAGCAAGGAAATTAAAATCACAGTTCAATCATGGGCCTAATCAGCAAACAAGAGATTTCTTAGGAGGAGCAATGACAAAATGTTTATGAAGTAAGGTTCAGTTGTTATGCAGGTTCATAAATACAAGGCCATTGAAGTCAACAACTGTGAGGGAATTAAAACCATAGTTCAATCATGGGCCTAATCATCAAACAAGAGATTTCTTAGGAGGAGCAATGACAAAATGTTTATGAAGTAAGGTTCAGTTGGCATGCAGGTTCATAAATACAAGGCCATTGAAGTCAACAACTATGAGGGAATTAAAATCACAGTTCAATCATGGGCCTAATCATCAAACAAGAGATTTCTTAGGAGGAGCAATGACAAAATGTTTATGAAGTAAGGTTCAGTTGGCATTCAGGTTCATAAATACAAGGCCATTGAAGTCAACAACTGTGAGGGAATTAAAATCACAGTTCAATCATGGGCCTAATCATCAAACAAGAGATTTCTTAGGAGGAGCAATGACAAAATGTTTATGAAGTAAGGTTCAGTTGGCATGCAGGTTCATAAATACAAGGCCATTGAAGTCAAAAACTGTGAGGGAATTAAAATCATAGTTCAATATTGGGCCTGATCATGAAACAAGATATTTCTTAGGAGGAGCAATGATAAAATGTGTATGAAGTAAGGTTCAGTTGGCATGCAGGTTCATAAATACAAGGCCATTGAAGTCAACAACAGCAAGGAAATTAAAATCACAGTTCAATCATGGGCCTAATCAGCAAACAAGAGATTTCTTAGGAGGAGCAATGACAAAATGTTTATGAAGTGAGGTTCGGTTGGCATGCAGGTTCATAAATACAAGGCCATTGAAGTCAAGAACTGTGAGGGAATTAAAATCACAGTTCAATCATGGGCCTAATCATCAAACAAGAGATTTCTTAGGAGGAGCAATGACAAAATGTTTATGAAGTAAGGTTCAGTTGTTATGCAGGTTCATAAATACAAGGCCATTGAAGTCAAAAACTGCGAGGGAATTAAAATCATAGTTCAATCATGGGCCTGATTATGAAACAAGTGATTTCTTAGGAGGAGCAATGATAAAATGTTTATGAAGTAAGGTTCAGTTGGCATGCAGGTTCACAAATACAAATCCATTGAAGTCAACAACAGCAAGGAAATTAAAATCACAGTTCAATCATGGGCCTAATCAGCAAACAAGAGATTTCTTAGGAGGAGCAATGATAAAATGTTTATGAAGTTAGGTTCAGTTGGTATGCAGGTTCAGTTTTCGGCGTGGTGTACTCGAATTTTGTTTAAATTAATTATTTCCTGCAGTTAACTGAATCAAGACCGTTACTTTTCACTTGATCACACTTTAATGTTGAATAATTAGAAGAATAAGTGATCCGGTAACCTATTTTTAATCGTGAAAACTATTTTTTAAAGTGGTCGTAACGCCAAAACATCCGTTTTTGCAACCTCAGCTAGTCGATTGCTTTGATAATATGTTTCCGTCAGTCTATTCATACCATAATGTTAAAAAATCACTTGTTCACACTCTACTCTTGAGAAAACTTAAGAATACCGATTCGATTACTGCATTTTGTTATGACGAAAACGTAAATCAGAAAGTCACTACGACAGATCACGACAAGAATATATTGGCTGATTTCTGCTTTGCCTGTATATCGATGTCGTTGTAATAATCTCGGTGGATGCATAAAATTTTTTAAAAATTGCTTAACCCTAGATTTTTATAACCACCAGTCTGAATTATTCGTAATGTTCTCATACCCTCTACAAACAGCTGATTTCATAAATGAGCTTTTCGATGCGTATCATTATTACAGCCAAGGTTTAATATGATTTTTAAAAGTAAATAAAGCGAGTATTTATAATTACGAGTCAATATTCCGTTAAACACAGAAAAATATATGAAATGGTTATGTAAACTGCTACCCCAGTTTTTCATACTGGGAGAGGCGGAGCTTAGCAGTGGAATTCGGCAGTGTCTTGTTTCTCGTCCGGGGCCCGAACGTCGGATTACCGGGGTCAAAATAGCAGCTGTTCTCATATCACGAGATTAATACGTTTTCGTTCCCATTCGTGGATTATTCGGCTATCCCGATCGATTCGACGTTAGTTTTTATTTTTACGAATGACGAATTTATCCATTATATGTCTTTGTCGTCGGGGTTAACAAACTAATGAAAGCAGTACCTACAAGAGCAGGCACCGTCTGCTAACAGCGACATTATTATGTCTCAAGAAAAAGTTTCGGCGGTGAAAATTCTCTGCAACTAGTATTAAATAAATGCCTTTGATGTTTTTCTACTGATTACGTGTTATAATTGCATGTCTACACTGGAGTTTAGTACTGATGTAGTCGAGTTCCTCGATTTGATGATTGCGTGATAGAATTGATTTAGTACCGTGACGAAGAAACTACATGTGATGCATTATATTTGGCTTCAGTTGATTGCTCTCTTTCCTATTCTCTCATCTCTGATGTTCACCATAAAACTTACAGCATGTAAGGTGTTTCGTAGTCCAGAAACACACGCCGCACCGTATCGATTTTGGAAAAAAAAATTATAATGCAGTACTGGTTGCCTTCTCCTAACTTCAAACTCTAAGGCGATAATATGCTATACCGTCGAGACAGAAATGTAATTCTTATCTTTGTCAACACCATACAACGTGTGTGTACGACAATCACTTGGTTTCAGATTTTTAATCCCACAATGTACACTAAATTCCTGTCCTAAGTTTACTCCGAAATGCCACGCCGAGCAGTCGAGATGACGGAAAAAGCCGTTTATTTAACACAAAGTGGCCACCAAGCAATGTTTTACGTGTTATTTCACATCAACACACATTCTAGAACAAGATACACAGCAATTCGGATTTTTAAATACCATGTTATTCGGGAAATCCGTGTAAAACTTTGTACTTGAGTCGTGGACGTGAAAGAGTTGTAACGGTGACATTTGAAAATTTTTTCCGACCACTTTAGTACGTGCTGGATGCTTGAAATTCATCCTCAATACGTGTTATGTGGTGCTCTTTTGGAATCCGAAAGAAAATTGGAGACTTTCGCCTTACTTCTTGAATTATAAATGAAAGACGCGTTGAAATGCCCAAAATAGTGGTTCCGACGACCATTGAATAATTTTTAAAAATAGGAAGGATGCGTGCTGGAGAGTCAATATTCATAGGACATGAGCGTATAGTAATGATAATTGCGAATTTAAAAGAAACTGAACGAAAATCGGCCTAGTGGGAGGGGAAAAAAATGGAAAGTGACGTTTCCAAGTGTCCCAAAGAAAAGTGGGGGGGGGTAATGTTTAAAAAATTCACCGTGGCCAGAGTTTTGCAGATATTTGAAAAATACCAACGGGGTCGTGTTCCGCAGGCATGTAACTAAAGCTTTTGTGAAAACGGGGTCGAAATTCGGAAGGAGTAAAATTTGCGCACTTGTCTTCCGTCGAGTAAAAAAACCGAGTGCGCCGCTGTTGTGAACTTACTCGATTTTTTGGATGACTCGATGTTCGAAGTACAGTACTGCGTTTGGGGTACTTCCCGAGCAGGTAAAAATCTGAAACCGGTGTCGTTCGTTCGGGGAAGGTGCTGGAAAGGGAATTGCGTCGAGAAATGGTGTGAAAAAAAATTATTTCAGGAGATTTAGAAGGGGAGATATAATAACCTTCATAAGGTGACCGCTGAAGTCGCAAAAGTCGCCTCCGGCGGGTTGCGGTTGGCGTGAAAAATACATGTCCGAGTGATTTTGGGAGAGGAGAATACCGGCCGTAATGCCTCAAATGTGAATTCGGTATGCGAGGAGCGGTTGTTTGGATTAAGGTCGTCGAAATTTTTTGTAAACGATATGTGGTTGGAGGCTGACATCACTCGGTGAGAGTGAATGGGGGGGGGAAGACTTTTTGCCGGTATGGCTACAGAATTTTTGGAAATTCCTGGCTCCTGGGACCGTGGCATGCTGTCGTCCTCGGCCGGGCGGGGAAGGGCGGAGGGGGGGGGGGGGGGAAGAGGGGCGGAAGGCCTGGAGGTGAGGCGACATTCCTGGGAGGCATTTTTCTCTTCCCCTCTGCCGCCGCAATTCATGTGTGATTTTGCAAAATTATGTTTGGCGTAGATTATCTTAAATGCGGGAAGGCGTTATTTGGATGAAGTGTATAATATTTGATTGGTATTTGTCAACTTACAGGCCACAGCAGCCCCATGAAAACTACTGAAATCGAAAGGATAATGAAACCGTCATTTCAGTGTTGATATTAAAGATTATCCTCTCAGAAAAATGATGCTCTGTTTGAAAATAATGAAATTACAAGTTTAACGTGAGCTGCCGCGAAATAAATTCAAAATATTGTGAAAAAAACATGCGTGCTTGAAGCATCGATCGTGTGCTGAAAAAAAAACTCTTTGATTCGGGTTAGCGGTGACCTATGAAATTCGTGGACAATGGTAAATTTTGGAAAAAAAATAATAATGCAGTACTGGTTCCCTTCTCGTAACTCCAAACTCTAAGGCGTTCATAAGCTATAACATCGAGACAGAAATGTAATTCTTATCTTTGTCAACACCATACAACGTGTGTGTACGACAATCACTTGGTTTCAGATTTTTAATATTACAAATGTACACTAAATTCCTGCCCTGAGTTTAACTCCGAAATGCCACGCCGAGCAGTCGAGATGACGGAAAAAGCCGTTTATTTAACACAAAGTGGCCACCAAGCAATGTTTTACGTGTTATTTCACATCAACACACATTCCAGAACAAGATACTCAGCAATTCGGATTTTTAAATACCATGTTATTCGGGAAATCCGTGTAAAACTTTGTAGTTGAGTCGTGGACGTGAAAGAGTGTTAACGGTGACATTTGAAAATTTTTTCCGACCTTAAAAGTACGTGCTGGATGCATGAAATTCATTCCGAATACGTGTAATGTGGTGCTCTTTCGGAATCCGAAAGAAAATTGGAGACTTTCGCCTTACTTCTTGAATTATAAATGAAAGACGCGTTGAAATGCCCAAAATAGTGGTTCCGACGACCATTGAATAATTTTTAAAAATAGGAAGGATGCGTGCTGGAGAGTCAATATTCATAGGACATGAGCGTATAGTAATGATAATTGCGAATTTAAAAGAAACTGAACGAAAATCGGCCTAGTGGGAGGGGAAAAAAATGGAAAGTGACGTTTCCAAGTGTCCCAAAGAAAAGTGGGGGGGGGTAATGTTTAAAAAATTCACCGTGGCCAGAGTTTTGCAGATATTTGAAAAATACCAACGGGGTCGTGTTCCGCAGGCATGTAACTAAAGCTTTTGTGAAAACGGGGTCGAAATTCGGAAGGAGTAAAATTTGCGCACTTGTCTTCCGTCGAGTAAAAAAACCGAGTGCGCCGCTGTTGTGAACTTACTCGATTTTTTGGATGACTCGATGTTCGAAGTACAGTACTGCGTTTGGGGTACTTCCCGAGCAGGTAAAAATCTGAAACCGGTGTCGTTCGTTCGGGGAAGGTGCTGGAAAGGGAATTGCGTCGAGAAATGGTGTGAAAAAAAATTATTTCAGGAGATTTAGAAGGGGAGATATAAAAACCTTCATAAGGTGACCGCTGAAGTCGCAAAAGTCGCCTCCGGCGGGTTGCGGTTGGCGTGAAAAATACATGTCCGAGTGATTTTGGGAGAGGAGAATACCGGCCGTAATGCCTCAAATGTGAATTCGGTATGCGAGGAGCGGTTGTTTGGATTAAGGTCGTCGAAATTTTTTGCAAACGATATGTGGTTGGAGGCTGACATCACTCGGTGAGAGTGAATGGGGGGGGCACGACTTTTTGCCGGTATGGCTACAGAATTTTTGGAAATTCCCGGCTCCTGGGACCGTGGCATGCTGTCGTCCTCGGCCGGGCGGGGAAGGGCGGAGGGGGGGGGGGGGGAAGAGGGGCGGAAGGCCTGGGAGGCATTTTTCTCTTCCCCTCTGCCGCCGCAATTCATGTGTGATTTTGCAAAATTATGTTTGGCGTAGATTATCTTATATGTGGGAAGGCGTTATTTGGATGAAGTGTATAATATTTGATTGGTATTTGTCAACTTACAGGCCACAGCAGCCCCATGAAAACTACTGAAATCGAAAGGATAATGAAACCGTCATTTCAGTGTTGATATTAAAGATTATCCTCTCAGAAAAATGATGTTCTGTTTGAAAATAATGAAACTAGAAGTTTAACGTGAGTTTAAGTAAGTGAAGTAACGTGAGAACGATAGAATCTCCTCGTAATATATTGCCATCAATGGCACTGTTTTCATCATCTTATCTTCTCTTAGCGCTCGTTCCATCAATACCTTCAATCTCCTCTGTATCTCATGTAGAAGCTGCCACTCGTAACCCATCATGTCCTGCACTTCATACCTCCTCGTAACATATTGCCATCTAAAGCACTGTTTGCATCATTCCATCTTCTCTTAGCTCGATATTTCAAATTCCGCTGTGGACGTCCACGGCGAGCGACTGCGAAAAGGCCCCCCCGCGCCATCTATCGGTGGAATCTGAATTACTACTCGATCACTCTTGCAGCGGTAGCTGTCGTGAGAAGACGACGCGAATAATTATTATCAGTTATAATTATTGCATGTTTATCAGCGGTTACTGGCATAACGCCGGTTCTGTAGTGTTCTTTGTGACGCTCAGCAAACGTGAGGAAAAGAGTGAAAGTGTCTGTGTCGATGGATGTATTGGAAAAGTGAGTGAAATGCAGGAGAATCAATAGTGTTGACAAAAGCGATGCTGATAGCCGTGCAGGTGAATACTTGTGATCCACAACCAGCGAGCCGAGTAAGTATTACTTATTTAAACACTTTTCACGCTCGTATTCGTCGACTGTGTTGTTCCTTGCGTTTCTCTTTTGCGTGGAAAAGTAAACTATGTAGTGATTAATTCACTGTTTGACGATGATGACGGTTGATTGATCCCAACGTGTTATTGTGTATCCTAAGAAAACCGAAATTATTCGCGGCATCCTTAATTGTTACAAGTTGAGTGAATCGTGGCTTAATTTAAAATTGTTTGCCTTTCTCTGTGCCAAGAAGTTGATGGTTTTCCCTTGCACTTTGTATCTTAGACACTGTGCGCTGTTTAAAATGTTGACGAAAGAGTTGAAGGAAGAATATTTTTCGCTAATGTTTTCCTTAGCAACGGATTGCTGGTTTCACATTAGTGAATACGGAATAATTAAATTGTATTGTTTAGCGTGTTATATCGTCGTTCTTTACTCTGCATGTGTGAAGTGATGCCAATTGGCAGATCTTGATTAATAATACGTGTCAATGCTAAGTCTAATAAGTGCAATGAAAGAACAATAAACGATGTTGACGATTACACATCCCATTCCTACTGTCAGGCGTCGTTGGTTATTTTTAACGTTCCTTTCGTGGGAATGTAATTCCTTTTGTACCATTTCATTTTTTCTTGGCAGCGGAATAACGTAAATAATTAGGGCAGGGACAACGTTTTATGGCAAGCTGTGATAACTTAACGTGTGATTTTAAAAGCGAACTGTTAGCATAACGAAGCCCAAGGAATGTTATCGGACGTAGTAGAGGAATTACTTTTCAAAAGTCAAAGGCAGACTCACAAACATTTCCCAGATTGTACTGCCTCTTTCAGTAATTCCGGATTGCTACATCATTTCCTTCGCCATACAAATTTTAACAGTGACATCCGTACTTGAAATATTGGTTTAAAATCGCTTGGAAATCTTCGAAAACCACGTAAGACTCTGCATTATGAGGTACGTTTTGGTTGATATTTTGAGCAGCAAGAATTCTCTCTATTCCAATTATGCAAATGTTCACTACATTGTTCTTGAATCTCGGCTTGACGAACGATAGTGCGCCACTTCAAAAACTCTGTCCGTTGGCAGGGAGCCGACCTCGATTCAAAGTTCTACCCTATCGACAGTTGCTTACGTCACACGCTGCCGCTTCTTGGTCGGGGAGACGTACCTTCCCCCACCACCATATCCGACCGTGGGAACAAGAGTCCCCTTCATGTTCCCATGCAGACGGGCGACTGGCATTTGTTTTCGTGATACGTATTCCCGACGGAAATATTTCCAACCCTAAAGTTTCACTTGCGCTATGGAATACTTCATTGGACGTATACACCGATCATTGATTGATAAATTCCTCGACATGACTATTGCGTGAATGTAATGAAAGTGTACTGTTGACGAAGGAACGATATCCATTGAGCGTTTTTTTTTCAAGTGTTACACGTTATCTCCAAGCCTTGCAAAACCCTACTTCCATTAATGGCAGTCTATTACCTTTCCACATTTTTTAATGGTGCTATGCCATGAAAGTATGTGTTGCTGTCATTGAAGTGATTATCCTCGCGTGCAAGTCTTTCGATACGGCAGGTATTGAATGATGCCATGAATAGAAAACACTTACTCACTTTTTACGTCGACGGGAAACAAACGAAGGAGGCCATTGCGTCTTTTGAAAAATTCGCCCCTTGGAACTTCTTTTTTTTTCTTCCCGGCGTCCCCTGCCCCACTCGATGCGTTCAGGTTCGTGGTGGGGGAACCCGTCCCCCACCACCCGGATCCAAGCGTGGGAACTACCCCACACACGGGTTCCCAAGAAAGTTGTCTTCGTTGACCCAAGAATTTCCCCACCCCCGGATTCTTTCCACGTGGCGGTACCTCGCACGAAGAGACAGTGCGTTACAAAAAATTTGTGGACGAATAAAACTTTAAACAGTATGGAGGGAAATGTTTACAACTGACTGCACGAAATGGATTATGTCGCACTGGTTTTTTCTCAAACAGTCTTCATTAATGAATTAGAGAATGAGGAATACAAATACATCTTCCACCAAGGACGCTGAATAATCCGATTCACCAAGTAATACTTTCCAACTGCAACGAAAGAGAATGCTCGTGACGAGGGAGCATAATTTTAGACGATTCCGGCATTTAACGCGACTCCGGTGTAAATGGAAAAGGTGTTTACGATAATCCGTGTCCACCACGGCTAAAAATTTATTTCGAAGTCACGGGGGACTGCATTGGGAATGATGCATCACATTTTAGAATTTTCTTTCATTCCCGTGATTTAATGAAGGGGAAAATAGGCGCTCTGGGATTTTCTCACCCGCGCGGTTACCCGAAGGAATGTTTCTTATTTCAGTAGCCGCCTTTCCGTCGGCCGATGTGCGCAGAGAAAGTCTGTGAATCGCCGAGAGAAGCACGCCACACCATCTAGCGGCGGCGGCGGAACCACACTCGGACAGTTCGCAGCCAAGTGCGAAATAGGCGACCAGCTAGTTATTAGTTATTGTATGGCATATTATTACGAGACGGAGTCATTCACTAGTAACCGAAGAAGGGGAGAATATCAATAACATTCTCGCTTTTTCTGCATTTCCCTTGCAGACCATTCCTAATTAACATGCTGAAGTAACACAATAGCAGGAATGGTTTCCGATGCAGTGCACGAAAAAAAAATTATGTTAGAATTATGGAGTTATGACTAAATTTATCAAAGTTTTCGGTTCACGAGGGACATCAAAATATTCGGTAGAAATCAGCAAACGATTTGTATAAAGTGTATGAAATTGGATTGCTATTTGTCAACTTACAGGCCACAGCAGCCCCATGAAAACTAATAAAATCGAAAGGATGATGAAACTACATTTGTTGATATTAAAGATTTTGCTCTCAGAAAAAATTATGTTCTGTTTGGAAATAATGAAATTAAAAGTTTAACGTGAGCCGCAGCGAAAGAAATACAAAATATTGTGAAAAAAATTGCGTGCCTGAAGCATCGAACGTGGGCCCCGCGCGCGTGGTAGCAACGTACTCTAACAACTAGTCCAAATCGGATGATAAAGATGTTGGTAGCACCAACGCCGTAATATTTTATTACTGCAAATAATAAACCTTTATTCTGGAGTGCGAATCCGGTGTTCGATGGCTTTCATCGATTTTTTTCTCCCGTGTCTTATATGTCTTCGGGAGGCAATTTATATTAAGCAGACAACATTTCCCTATCAATAAAAATTAGCAGGAGGTGCAAAAAGTGGCATTTTTGATAAGCGAATTCCATGATTTTCCACCGTCGGTTGCTATGTTACGTCGCACGTAACGTTGAAAGAATTAGCGATGCAAAGTTTCCATTATTTGCTGTACTCGCGTTACGTCTTGCATTGAAATGTTTAGGTGTAGCAATCAGCCAACAGGAAACCAAATAACTTCGTTACTAAGGGTAACTATATTGTTCAGCGCTCAAGCGAAACAGTTAAATGTCACGAAAAGCTTACCAAATAATTGAGTTATGCTTTGAAAATCATTGTGGAAGAGACGAGTGTGTTCATTAACATATACTCAAGGCAGAAGGCACGGAAATTTATTGCTACGGATTAAGTCGTTCCGTGCGTTTTAATAGAATGTAGAGAAATGTGGATTGCCTATTCGTAAGATATTAATTAATCGGTTCTCTCCCTTTACTGACTAAATGTACGGCTATACTCCGAAACTCTGCGAACTTTTCTCGTGTACTGCGAATATGTACAACTATGGGAGTTCGGTTTAAGGATAAGTCGTTGACACTGGCAGACAGTGACGATATTACTCATTGAGAAGAGGAAGGATATTTGACGTATGTAGGGTGCAATCGAGGAAGGAAAGTAGACCTGACTACTCACGAGGAATAATTAATTCGGATAAGGAAATTCTTCGATCGCTCGCGAAAGGATGTAATTTCCGCTTCACTCCAATGGCTGGAGAACGATTGTCATTAACCGTGGCATGCGAAAATGTAGTAAGAACTTACGGTACCGTCAGGGAATATGTAAAATTGAATCGTGGACAACTGCGAGCAGCAACTCGGACACGAAACATTTTCAGAGTAGGAAGGAACGGTGACTAACAATTAAATCGCTCACTGCATTCGTCGCGGAATCAATATGCTAATGAAATGGTCCGGTATTCACGGCTTATGAATGAATCACTTCTAATCACCTATGGTATAACCGAGCCGAGTTCTTTCCCCGCTTATCCGTGTTATCGCGTTTTCTCTTTCCGTACTGCGATCGTGAACCCACTCTTGTCATAAGGACACTGCGCGATGTGTCATCGAGAGCACACACAATGCCATGCGATGGTAAAGTTCCTCGTCTCGCGACGAGCACCTACGGCCGAGATGTTCTCTGCCTCGCGGCCCCCTGACCTGCACCCGCGATGCCGAGAATCGTCAGCCGCACGGAGTGTATTCCTGCCTTGAGTCGAAGCGGTCCGCTCCCTTCGAACGCCGAAATGAAATGCAAATCGCGGGCGGAGGAAAGACACCGCTTGACAGTCGTCACTTCACTGGCAAATGATCATTTACGAGGCGGTCGTGTTCCGATCATGTACATTTAAACGATACTGTGTTTGATGAATGGATTATTTACAGATATTCCGTGCTTCGCGTCGTTGGAATACAGTGTGGTGTTTCATTGTTGTAAATGACAACATTTGTTTTCCGCATTTCACGACAATTGACCGCGGATGAGTCGATAAATCATTCATCGTGGCTAGCGTTCACATATTTGCGCCGAGTCGCAATCCGGGAAAGAAATCCCACCGAGAAACGATATTTCAAATTCCGCTCTGGACGTCCACGGCGAGCGACTGCGAAAAGGCCCCCGCGCCATCTATCGGCGGAATCTGAATTACTACTCGATCACTCTTGCAGCGGTAGCCGTCGTGAGAAGACGACGCGAATAATTAATATCAGTTATAATTATTGCATGTTTATCAGCGGTTACTGACATAACGCCGGTTCTATAGTGTTCTTCGTCAGGCGTCGTTGGTTATTCTTAACGTTCCTTTCGTGGGAATGTAATTCCTTTTGTGCTATTTCATTTTTTGTTGGCAGCGGAATAACGTAAATAATTAGGGCAGGGACAACGTTTCATGGTAAGCTGTGATAACTTAACATGTGAATTTAGAAGGGAAGTGTTAGCATAACGAAGCCCAAGGTATGTTATCGGACGTAAAAGAGGAATTAATTTTGAAACGTCAAAGGCAAACTCACAAACATTTCCCAGATTGTACTGCCCCTTTCAGTAATTGCTTTGCTACAACATTTCCTTCGCCAAACGAATATCAGTGGCATCCGTACTTGAAATATTGGTTTAAAATCCCTAGGAAATCGTCGAAATCCACGTAAGACTGCATAATGAGGTACGTTTTGGTTGATATTTTGAGCTACAAGAGTACTCTATATTCCAATTATGCAAATGTTCACTACATTGTGCTTGAATCTTGGCTTAATTAACGATATTATTTGCGAATTTAAGGCGAGGATTTGGTCGTTCGGTTTGCCTTTGTTGTCGAGAACATTAATAGTTCACGACAATTGACAATCGATGGTTCATTAGGTATGGCAAGGTTTCTCATATTGCCGCTGCGTTGCGAATAATTATCCCAATTGCTTTCCCACGGGCGATTCCAAATTCCCAACTGAGATGCGCTTAGTGGACTGTTGCTTTCATCGACGAGAATGAAATAATATTTCATCAAGTAAAGCTGAAAGAGAATGAAAAAAAATAATAAAGTTGTAATTAATGATAATTATAATTAACTAATGAAAAATATTTGAAATGAATACTGGAAGGTACGAATAAAACTTATGAAAAGATGTTTTTTTTGCAGATGGAGTGCTTGTTTCCTGACGGAAAATGCTGTCTTTACAGAATGGCAATTTAAATTTCGTAAGTAACGAAAATTATATTTTAATTCCGGAGAATTATTGAAAAATGGCGATTTTTCGATGGAAAACAATCGAAAAACGTGTTCGAGTGCGACTTCGGGAACGCTCTTATGGGATTTCCCGGGTAAAAAAATGCGATCGGAAATACTGGAGATATCGCAGAGATCTTCTGGAATTTAAACGATTGGCGTATCAGAGTCGCTCACGAACCGGAAGGAAGCGAAACAAATGAGAATCGAGCGATTTATGACGTCACGAGCAAATCGCGGCCAAGCGGGTACCCTTTCCCATGTAAAATTTTTGACTCGGAAAGAGACGAGATATCGCTCTGATCTTCGGGAATCGAAACGATGACGTCACAAGAGTCGCCCGTGGACTTGTGGGAAGGGAAACAAACGAGAAACGGCGGAATTATGGGGTCGCGAGCGAATCCGAGGTGTTGGCATAGGGAATGCAATGTAAAAATTTCTGAAAAAAAAAATTCGAGATATCGCTCTGATCTTCTGGAATGGAAACGATTACGTCGTTAGAATCCATTGGGGACACGTGATTGGCTAATCGGACGGTAAACGAGCGAATGGGAGCGACGCGAGCAAATCCACCATGCTCAATGGGGTTTCCCGTGTTAAAGTGGCGAGAAAAAAAATTCGAGATATCGCTCTGATCTTCCGGAATGGAAACGATTACGTCGTTAGAATCGATTGCGGACTTGTGGGAACGAAATCGGACGGTATCGGAGCGAATTGGAGCGATTCGAGCAAATCCCGCATTTTGCAATGGGTAAATTGCATGTGGGTGCGATGCGGGTTGCGTCGACTGCCCCTGCGAGGTGACGGAAATTCGGGGGGGAATTTTTTTCGACCCCCCGGTGTGAAGATGTCGGCGTTATCAGTGGCGGATATCGTGTGGGGGTTGTTCGTGGACGTCCGCGTAATTTATGCGCACTGCCATGCCACCGGGAGGGGTTTAAAAGGCGCATTTTTACGCCCAATTCCGCGCAAAACCTCCATCATCGAGTCGTGGTGATTCGTGTAATTTTCCCGTGTGGTCCACGTTCACTGGGTGGACGCGTGACGTGCGTGCGTGTTCCAGCAAAATATTCTCCGCGTCTCGGGATGCGTCGGAACGTGAAAAATCGATGGGAAAGGAACGGCGAAATTAGTGGCGGAAACCTTTGAAATTCACTCGACATTAGAAGAATGCGTTCGGTCGTCGTGAAAAAATTCAGGAAAGCGTGGAATATATTGTTCTTTACGAATGCGTAAAGAAAATGGGAAGAAAAGGTAGCGAAAGTGCATCAAAAAATGAAAAACCTCGAAAAGAGTCGGTGAAATTTAGTACGCGTCGACCTATGAAATTCGTGGAAAATTAGTAAATTCCATCTTATGGGCACAGAATCGAGCAGTAATGTGTATCCGTACTCGTAGTAAAAGGAAATGGAACGAGATATCCCGAAAGATTTGAGGTAACGGAGGTAAAAATATTAGAAACTTGAAAAAAATGTGAAGAAAATGTTTCGCCTTCACTTTCGAAAATCGTGGAAAATATGTAGATGAGGTCTGGAGAGAACGAAATTAATGGCTGAAACGTACGATGTTGTGTTATTTGCGAAAATGGAAAAGATTCGGCGTCAGAGTGTACCGTTGAGGAGTAAAAAAATGGAAACCATCGAAAAAAATTCGTCGCCACGTTTCGGGAGGACTTTGGAAATTCGTGGAAAATTATAAGATGCAGTCGGACGTGGTCGTAATTAAGCAGGAAAATGAATATTAACATGCGAAACGTTAATTTTAAAAATTCGAAGCGAATGCGATCATTCACGGCGCGTTAAATGGAAAAGTTGGGTGAAAAAAAGTTTGCCGAAGTGGTAGGGGCGACTTTCGAAAATTTTTTGGGCGAC
>NW_025791700.1:0-50424 GCF_921293095.1 Ischnura elegans
GTATTGCATAAAATTAGGCCGGTTCTTGATGTAATGGAAACTTTTCAGCATAAGTATAAACCAGGTAGGGAATTAAGTGTTGACGAGGCGATGGTTGCTTTTAAAGGACGTCATTACATCAAACAATACATCCAAGGAAAGCCAACGAAGTGGGGATTTAAAGTTTGGGTTTTAGCAAGCTCCCATGGCTACGTCCTGCAGGGAAATGTGTACTTAGGGAAAAAAGATAAAAGAAATCGTGAAATGTTTCTTGGGACGCAAGTTGTAATGAATTTAATGAAAAACTATTTAGGGAAAAATCATCATGTGTACTTTGATAGCTTTTTTTCGAGTGTGTCTCTCATGAAATTATTACTTATGAATAACACATACGCATGCGCTACTACAAGATCATCTCGTAAAGAATGGCCTGCTGAATTTAAATATCCAAAAAAAACTTAGACTCCAAAGAGGAGAGAGTAGAAATTTACAGAGCGGAAAAGTTACTGCAACGGTTTGGCATGATAATCGGGATATTTGTATCCTTCAAACCAATTGCGATCCCAATAACAAAGTCTATGTGCAAAGAAAAACAGGAAAAGGGAACAAACAAACTATGGTATCATGTCCAAATTCAGTTGCATTGTACACCAAATACATGGGTGGTGTTGACAGAGCTGATCAAAGTAGGTGCTACTATGGCTTAGGTAGGAAAACAAAAAAGTGGTGGAAATATTTATTTGCCTTCGTCGTAAACACGGCTATAGTGAACAGTTTTATTTTGTACAAAGAAACCAATTCACCCTCAAATACTAGGCATGGAGTAACACAGAAGAATTTTCGTTTAGCACTTTACAGGCAGATGATAGGGAAATTCTCCTCGCGTAAAGTAGTGGGACGTAAAAGAATCCTTCCGATGGGCACATTTTCACAGAGACAGCAACACTCTCTTGTAAAGATCGTGGGGAGAAAAAAAGTGTGCGCCTATTGCAGCTCAAAGAAAAGAAAAACTCCTGCTGGTCGGAGCATAGAAACGTCATGGAAATGCATCGGATGCGATTTACCTCTTTGCAAAATAGGATGTTATCATCAATATCACCAAGAAAATGGAGTTGAAGGAGGGAATTAAATTCAATATAAGGTAAGGCCAACTTCTTTCAATAAATTAATATATTCTTAAAACGTATACAAAATTTAAAACAAAACACTTAAATATATTTCAAGTTATTGCAAGTTAATTGAAGTAACCTGCGTCAGTTTCTCATCGCGGAGAAAAATAGGTCTACCAGTGGGGCAAATGGGTATTTAAACTTCGTGCATGACGGGGAAATGTTTACGGCCGGTTTCGGGCGGTTTAGGAAGGAGAGGGTTAATCGTGATAGAAAACGATCACCAAAAAGTAAAATTAATAAATATTGCTACGAATGACTCTTATTATGCAATCGCTGGGCACTGAAAGAGGTACACTGAGAGATTTCTTTCTTTTGACTGCATTTCATATACTACTACGGAGAATTGACTAACGTCGTGTGCTTTAAGTATGGTAACGGTCTCTTTTATTAACAAAAAAACTCTCTATCTAGGCAAGACCCATCTATGATCCATGGCCTCCACTTCCTAGCCTCCCATACCTATCAAAAGGTCTACCGAGTGGTCATGGGAGTGGTTTTTGGCTTAGATATTCGCAGGAATATTTTCTATTTCATATTGAAATGCATTTTCACATTTGGTTGTTCTTATGCTACGATGCCGAACGGTTCTATTTGTTGTGTTCCTGTTGCTTTTCTTGAAAACCGAATACTTCGATTTTTTTCTGTGTTGGTTAGATTCATACATCCAACTGTAAAAGCATCTATTTTAGTCGAAGTAACGTTGATATTCTATTTTGACTGCATTGCAAATAATGGTTTCTTATTTTATTTTTGCTAACGGTCATTTTGTTCTTTTGATTGAAAACTTTAATTCACTTCACGTAATTTCGGATTTTATTTGTAACTTGACTTCTTTTCTCATTTACACTTCCTTCTTGGAACACCATCTTTTCCATTTTATTTTGTTTATATTTTTCGAAATTTCTCTCTTTAATTCCATCTAATTTTAGGATCTTTTTTAAGTTATGTAAAAATTTAGGTATAAATATCTCCCAAAGAAATTTCACACTTGCAGCTGCATGATATCCTATTGAAATGTAGGAAGCAAAAATCTAATGCAAAAGCATTTATGTGGCGAAATATATTGCTACAAAATTGCATTTTGCAAAGGATAGCATTGTATCTTCATAGTGAATTCTTGAAAGGATTTATTTGGAAATACGTGAGGAAGTGGAATGAACGTTCAAGAGTGAACAATAGATTCCATAAAACGTGATGGAAAATGGCTCAAGACAGTAATATATTTTCCGAAAAACTTTCTTGAATGCTTGCAGGGTACATCATCCTTATCCAGTAAGTTTATTAGGTTTACATTCTTGATTTTAAGTAATCTATAACTATTCCTTATGCAGCACAATGTACATGCTGCTCCAGTTTAGCCAGTGCAGGTGGACGTCCAGTCGTATGTTTTCAGGGAGGAAAACGAAAGGCTTTATCCTCCCATTCCGCTGAAGTTCTTTCATTTTCAGCAGATATTAATGTAAGGGATGAAGGCAATGAGGCCACCTCCAAGCTAATAAAGGAACCTACAATGACCAAGAGGGACCCTTGCCAAGTGGAGAAAATGCAACCCCGAGTCTTATATGATGTCAGATGAAGAGGCCCTCTCACTAGGTAATTGCGTCCATGCAGCTCTCAAAATTTCAGTACAAGGGTATTCGAAAATTTGTGAAATGCCATGGACATAATCTTTACCCCAGTTATGAGAGAGTGAGGTGAACAAAAGCGGATCCAGGGGGGGCACGGGGGCACGTGCCCCCCCAGACCCTCAAAAATATGCATGATATTTAATACGGTCCCATTATCATTGCATTCGTTTTATATTACGAGGTATCCTCGTGCCCCACCCAGAACAAAATCCTGGATACGGCCTTGCTTGTGCCCCTCCCAGAAGAAAATCCTTGATCCGCCCCTGGAGGTCAACATAGGATTCAATTTACCCGAGTGATATTATTGTAGGAAAGGGCATATATGAAGTTACCAAAAGTCGTCTGGAAATTGGATCTCGAATCATAACTTGCATTTTTACAGACCCAAGTCCCTCGTCGCATATAAAGTGCATTTTAATTTGCAAATACGGCTTTGACAGCAGTTAGGACATACGCAATATAACGTACCATATGTGGGAACGAGAGCATAGTCTCATGAATTCTTGTTCGTAAGCTCTCTTGCGCCTCTTTGTTTGGTAAAGGATAAAACAGGTACCTAAAATTCAAAAGTCATCACAATTATTCTAGATATCCTCTCAAGATAGCCATCTCTGGCCCTTTAAAAACTATTATTGAATGCCACCGTCCGTACATAAAGTCTTCTTTAACGGATCTGATATTGCAAATGAGTCCATTTCACCCTTGGGACAACTGTCAGAGAAAGCAATGGAGGCGCGAAATGAGGACGTGGACTATTCATGAAACCACTGCACGAGGGTAAATTTGGCAATTTTCAGGAAAAATTGAGGGTAGTAGTTTCTCGCTAAATTTGTTCAACTTTGTATTTACAGCGTTTTTCGCTTTCAGCCCACTATGCGCCTCCACGATAGGAGCCCGAGGACGCGTTCAAGGGGGTATCGACGGAATGGAAACATCCCGCGCCGTCATTTCGGTGACGCGTGCTACCACTAGCGAAGCCGAATTCACAGTCCTCAAGGAAATGGCCGATCATCCAATACACACAATAATATACAGATATGTCTATAGAATCTGTTTTCGGGCAGACACATCATGCGACCTGGTGCGGCCCGCACACCACCTTACGTATCTGAAACGACGAGAGCAGTGGGGGTTTGAGGGAGAGAACCGAGAGACCAAGAGAGAACCGGCACGGCGGCAGACCGAGTCGGGAGTTCGGGTCTTTGAGAGGGGAGGGTCGTTGTGAGGGGAAGTTGTCCTGGGATGAGGGGAATAAACTTGGAGGGGGTGATCTATGATTGCACGAAGTTCCTGCAGTGGTCATAGTGGGTCGCTCATGCCATTCGACGGTAGCTCCATCTCTACCTCGAGAATCTCACCACGTGCCTGTCGTGTTTAGCCTTAATTTACGTTTGTATTCCAAGTGAATATTTTAGAAAATTAAAATGCAGAAAGAGCCAAGGGAAAGGAACCTGATTATGTACCGCTCACGCGTCTGTGACTTAGCCAGGGATGGACTCTATCCTCATCTATTCAAACCAACATTTCGGGTTGAATGTCTAACAACAGGGTAGTTTCCTTCATCAAAGAAAACGAAAGGCATTGATTGCGATTCGTTACCCAACATTAGTGTATTCATAGTATACAAATTATTTTTTTTAGAAATCCCAGTGTAGACAAATGGCAATGGTCAATTTCAACCGCATTTGAAAAAGGTCAGATTGGCGCCCATGCGATGCCACTCCGCGTGACTTCACATAGACCTAGTTTCTATACGAGTAGTTAGGAGTTTTACATCGTCTGAGATTACCAAAGTATGCATGAGGCACAGACATAATGGACGCATCCCTTAATAATCATCTCTTAAAACTGCCTAAGGTCGAAAAGTTTCCTTTCGTTTGATAGGGTATTAATAATCCTTATTTAAGCCAAGCGCTACATTCTAGCAGCCAGCATCGCAGCAGCGCACATTCCCTCGCCCAAGGTCACCTCACACGGCGACAGCGGGAACCAGAATGACGTCACACGGGGTCTTCCCAGCATTCAAACTTAGCCGTCTCGTTTTCGCGCGCTTGAAAATTTTCACTTTTCATTTAATTGCGAAAAATAGATATCGTCATTCGAAAATCTAAGATCGTGAAAACTCCAGGAGTAATAATCTTTCGATTTAGGCAATAAAAAATAATAGGAAACCACCCTATTGTCTCCTTTCAACCTTTCGCATATCAATATTTCCCGTTCGTACTACCCGAGATCAGAGAGCATATCTCCATTCTAACTAGTTCAGGCATTTATGTGGGCACTCTTTCTACATATGTTAGAAGTGAAAGTATTACTTAAGCGTTCATTTATACTGGTTTTCAATACAGATTAGCATGAAACACTAGATGTTATTTACCAATGCAACTAAAAATCGAAAAAGGTAGCTCACCTAGCAGACTATACGCTGTATTATCGATAGATTTTATGGAGCCGTAGCGCTGCATTAGCACTGATTAGGGCGGCAAGCCAATATCGTCACGAAGTACTAAAAATATTTGCTTCCTTGTGAATGGAATTTTATTTAAAAAATATTGCTGCATGAAAATTCAATGTTTTAAATAACATTGGATATTGTTTTAAAGGAATAGACTGTTTTTATGTGTACCAGCGGAGTATTTACTTAGTTTTATAATGAGAAATCCTTCTATAGGTATCTCACCGTAGGCTTCCACTGGATTTTGAAATTTCCCCACGATTTGCGCGTCGCTTGCTTTCTTTAATACGAGCACAGTCGTTTAGAGGGGTGGCCGTCGGTAACTGTTGGAGAAAGTGATATGGAACCCACAGGACGAAAGGGTGCTTTTTTTGGCGCCAAACCTCCCCCATACAACCGGATTATCCCCCTCTCTCCCCTCTGTAAACCTCCCTCCCACCCTCCCTCCGTGTTCACGCAATCGCTTGGCCCCCGGCTCGCAATTTGCTCGTCAGTCTTTTCCAGTATTCTGTTATTTCGAGTGAAAAGAGCTTTTTCATTCACCGCAGGGAGTGGGTGGACTTTGCACTTCGTGAGTCACCACGTCCAATTTAAATGCTAATATCTATGACACTTTTATCCGATTGACTAAAACTAAAAAAGAAGTTGTTTTTTTAATTTTTTTAACCAAATTAGAAAAAAGTACTATAACATGGCAACATATATAACAATTCGGTGTTTATTTCGTATTCACAGTTTTTTTTTAACGATCCCTCGATCCTTGCATGAAAACATCTCCCTTAGCTAGCAAATGGACCAGGACTGTTTAGACGTCACCAACTCGGGAAAAGTGTGCGGAGTATTATCTTGATCTCATATTGAACTTGCAAGTGGATGGCTGAGTGGGGGGACTTTCTTTCGTCCTAACTTGCAATCACACTGCGGGTGCGGGTCTGAGTGAACGACCCTTTTACCTAAAGTGGTTAATTTAATTTTGCGGGTTCTCTTTCGCGTGCTTTTATCTGTGATGACGTCATGGTTCGCTGGCGTCATAAGTGGCTCCTTCAAATCCGAAGTAAATGTGATATTTCTGATATGGATCAGTACCGCTGTGACTGAGACGGCAGCGAAATATGTTTCCATCACGGATGAATGTCCCATAGATAATCATGCAGCATCTGGAGAATGGATTCTTGACTTCTATTCTTGTATTGTCTGCTTCAAGTAGATTCTTATATTTGCCGTAAGCCTTCTTCTCCTGTGTTCATCTAGTGAAAAATTTTTTCTTCACTGCTGTTAATACCCTCTAAATACTTTTAAAACTCTGCCATACGTTTTTGGTTTGTGGTATGCCAGAAAATCGGTCCATTCGACTGTGAATGTGCATTGCATGACCCTGTTTCAAATTTGAAAAAATCTACATTAGATACTCAATCATCCATATTAAGACCTAGTTTGAAGAAATGTTTAGGGCCGGGATAGGTCAGCAGTGCTACGTATTTTGGCATGCAGCGTTAAATATCATCGAGGGTCAGTCACCATGCTATGGCGGAAGTCATTCGGAAGAATGTTTGTCAAGCTATCGCCATAAAACGACGTTCAGGTGGCCGAGACCCTAATTCTCTTGATTTAATTTAAGTTTTAAACGAGTGACGCGTCAACAAATTACGAAAAAAACGACCACTGTTTCGAAAAGATATGTCTATTGCCCTTAGTGAAAATACGTGGCGTGGGTGAACCGGAGATATGGGGCGATTGCCTAAGCTTTTTTTAAAGCGGGGTACATTACTGGGATTGACTTCTATGTAGATTTTGCTAGGACGCCGAATGGATGGACTCCCTTTGATCAGTGATCTTCTCCTCTTGGCGATGTGACCGCTAGTCCATGGAACCATCTCATCCCCGTCTCCTTTTGCGGAATGAAATGAAATGAAAGGAAATTAGTAGGTCTATGTGATAATATTTATTTAAAAATATCATAAAAAGTAATTGTTGGGCTTATTTATACTTTTGGGAATCTAAAATACTTAAATTTAAAGAATGCAGTCCTGAGTTAATTAGCAGGAAGCGCTAACTCGGTTATAATCAATGCAATGACGCAGGGTTGTATTGGGAGCAAATTGTAAGTTTAATTTTCGCCGAGTGAGCGATAAGAAATGCATTTGGATGAGGTTGAGGAGGCCGCCTTCATTTCAGCCACGTCCGGAGCGAGGAAACCAATAAGTAGCGATTCCGGCGATCCGAGCGAATCATTGGAAGGAATAAAACAATGGAAGGCGGCGGGTGAATCATTGTTTCGAATGAAGTAGGTCAGCGGTCCCTCTCAAACCTTCGCCTCCTCAAAAATAATCGCCCACTCCTGATGAGTCGGTCGTGGGCGTCCAGATCTTTTTGCATGATGAATAGATGAACGGGATCACTCCGGCGAACGACGCAATCTCTTTGCTGCGCGCGAACGATGCCGATCGTCTAACAATCGCAGTCGAAGTTGGTCGACGCTCCCTAGCGACCGATTCCGTTACGATTCGCATTTGAAGTCGATGGTCAATCATTCGCGATCGAAGTCAGGTCTGTCGCTTGTGACCGATAGAAGTCATTCGTAATCGGAAACGGCCGTTGAAATTATCAAGGGCGACGCCTCAGCTAATCGTGTATTTCTGTATTAGTGACATCCAAGAACTAATGATGGATTTCTATTATGGAGCCTTTATCTTTTTTATTAATATACATTATTGTCAAATGGCATCTAGGAATTTATATAATTGGTTCACTGTTAGTGCCAAAATTTTTTTAAATATGGATCCACATGTGCATATTTTCCCAATAGCCGCCTCCATATGGCATATACTTCTAGAACAACAGCCGTTCGAAAATAAAATTTAAATTTCCCTAACTAATTCCCGTATCTCATTTATTAAATTCCTTTTTGTTTTGGGGGAAAACAAATTCCTATACCTATCCGATCGGAAAAATTACTCTCTTAATTCATCGTTACTGAAGGACCTGGAAATACCGTGACGTTCTAATATAATAAACGACTGTAATAAATTCTTTTTAATTAATGTTTCTAATATAATGTTTTCCATGTCGCTCTGAAGGAAATACAGTTTCAAAATATCGTGACCAGCATCGGTCGTGATTGACATAAACATGGCATTGATAGTGACTGACAATCGACTATTCGCGATTGTCTATTTCAAGGGAATGAGTGAATAATGATCGCCGTCATTTAAATGACCGATGCGACCAGGAAAAAAAACAGCAAAGAATTAGAAGATGTGGGTACTGCCTTCTCTCCAATTCGCGACCGAATCAATGGATGAACGTGGGCGAATTCTCCGCCTCGGAATGTATCTGGCTGTCGCCTGAAAGGATAATTGACGACTCGACGAATAATGTCAGAGGGGCGCGCGTCAGGAGAACACGCAAAGAATTTAGGAATCAATTCCCAGGCCGCGCCGCGATAAACTCAAACTCGATGGCGCTATAAAAACGCTATCTCTGAGAGGAATCCACTCCAAACGTCGTTTAAATTACTATGTTGTTGGGCCAAAGTATTAGGCGTAAGAGAGAGTATCATGTATCAAGACTACTCCAGGGAATGGGAAAAAGGGTCAGTGAAAAATGAAATACTACATCCAATCATTCTCGGAGGCAAAAATCAATTACCGGGGTGATCTGTTTCGTCTTCCAGGTCAAGGTCTTAATGGCAATTCCTGCAAAACGAAGGCTACTTTTTTGTAAACACACGTACAAAAGAATTCTAAATTAATTTCCAGCCATTAATACAGTACCTGAGAAGTTAATATTCTGATGAAATTCTCACTACCCGGCCAATAAACATATCTCTGAATTTGAAACCATTGAATACTAAAAAATAGATATGAAAGACTTTTTTTTAGATATACTTAATTCAGGCAATACTTCTACGTCAGATAAGGTTATTATATAATATAGTAACAACTCAGTTCTATGTATATAATATGAGATAGGTAGAATGGATTTCGCATCATTTGAGGAGGGCCATCTCATTCATCACGCAGATGGCACTCGTTTGATCGTTATAGAGATCCAAGGAAGTATTCTAGAAGTAAGCCCATACCACATAACTTTTATTCATTCACTTACTGTACGATTAGGTGTCTATTTGGAGATGGCTTGGACTGACAGTGAAATCGAAAAATCTCTGCCATCGCCAGTATTTGAACCCGCGAATTATGGATTGGATTCTCTTTAGCTTAAGTCGTTTTTGTTTTTAACTTCAGATTAGTTTTGAACCATGTCCTGTGGATACAAATGGCTGGCAGTAACAGAAAACAAAGACCCGCTATTACAGTCGACGCATCCGAACTAATTAATTTAGCACCCTAATTCATTTAGGCACTGTGAGCTTACATTCGAGAGTTGACATTTACACGTCTGCAGTGAAGTGGTCCCAGAACATACCTATTGCTTCACATCAAGACATTGGTAATGCTACATTTTTAGTCTGAACGTCCTCCAATGAGTTTCCAAATACTGATGCATTCATTCATACTGAAGGACAAAATCGAAGAAGTACTTCATAAGAGAAATCATTGTCGCATCACATCAGTGGAAATAGGTCCACTACAAGACCGCACTGTTGGCAAGGGCGAAAGTAATAGTTTTACGTGTTTGTAATATTCTTCATTTTCAAGAAGTGTGTTGCCAAAACGCCAGTAAGGTGACTTACGAGAGGCATGTGATACTGCCAGCCACATCATGACGGCTTTATGATCAGAAAATGAAGGCAATGTTTCAACCAGTCGGACACGCTCAATTTTCTCCTCGGAGATATAAAAGCGGTCCAATCGCGAAGCAGTGACTATTCCCATGTTGCTCAGGTGGGTGTATCCAGGATCATTGGATCCCAAGCGTCTACAAACATCAACGAGACGATGTTGATTAACAAGATGTCTTAAAACGTCAGCATACCTTGGGTATCTTTCAACTCCAATTTTTTCTATTAGCTCTGGGAACAAGAGTGCAATTGAAATCACTACCAACAATTACCCATGTATTTCGAATTCCCTGAGTTGAAATGGTGTTTGTAATGTACAGGTTAACTACATGCATTAATTCAACTGCATTATCATGTATTTGAAGGCCATATATGGTGTTAAAAAGTAAATTTTGTCGGTCAGGGTAATTAGTTGAACTCTAACTAAGTGCTAATGCATAGCCTGGTGTGATCATCTGACGTGACACAGAGAAGACACGAACACTCCTATTCACTGCTATAGCGGTCCCTGCATGTGGAGTGGAGCATATGGAGGGGTAAAATAAAAATCATGCATTGGTCGGGATCGCATAGTAGGTGAGTCAGTATTTGTTTCCCGAGTAAAAGCGATATCAGGCTCATATCGCCTGAGAAACAAGGACATCTGAGCCCATTTCAACTTGCTACGTACCGATCAAGCATTTATTGTCATCACCCGTACATCACTCATAACTATAAATAAATAAATTAATTTACTATAAGTGAACCAATAAAATAGTCTATAAATGATTTAAAAATCCAAATTCGTCAATAAGATATGCTTGAGATGACGCTAAAAACCCAATTAATAGTAAAGTTTATTATGGAAAACCCTTCGCTGATGAATGTGATAATTGTTTGAGAGATCACAAGCCCATGCAGCCTTATTCTCAAAATGTCAGACGGCAATCTCTCAATAAAACACGAGTAGAAAATGCTCAACACTTTGACGAAAGAGGAAGGACTTAAAATAATTATTTACAAAATATTTAAAATCAGTCTTTGTCAGAAGAGTCTGTTCTCCGTTTGTGGAGGGTATTCAACAGCGTATGTTACCTGATTCCCAGAGCCCGTACATACTTTAAAAACTTTGCTGTCATGTAACTCGTGAAGGGAATCTATTAGAAGATCTTTTAGAAGCTATCTATTAGAAGCTCTTTCGCCTTTTTATGTGGGTCCATTTAACATCTTATTAGTAAGCTTTTAGCACTGCGAAGAGTATCGAGCTAAAATCTGGGTTTTCTGCATAAAAGTCCTCGATTTGGCGTAACCCGTCCAAATCGGAAGAGCTAAGTTTTGTCCCCCTCTTTCTTTCTGGTGACTGAATTGTGTCGTGGTGGTGCTCATCCTCGAAGATCTTCCGTTTGCCTTGCCTATCCAGTGTCGATGGCCCGGCTATAATATAATCATAGATGTCGTCAGTGTTGGTGTGTAATGCGTCAGAGGTAGGGGATTGAATCTCAGAGTCACCATCTAATGATTCACTGAGGGAGTCGGGGATAAGGTCGTAAGAGGTCAAGATTTTTTTGCGATGGGTTAAGCGGTGGAATTTTATCATCCATCGTTGTAGCTTGGATGGGATGTGAAGAGGCAAGGGGTTGATGTTCAGTATTAGGGTTAGGCAGAGGCATCGAAATCAGTGCAGAGGATGGGAGGGGGTGGTGGTGGAGCAGGAGGAGGTAGTGGCGGTCCAGCGTGATCTCGATCTTGTGGAGTCGATTCAGGGAGTAAATCTCCCAAGAGGATAGGGAGCGAGTGCAGTCTGTCGAGGTGTGGCCTCGTCTCTTGCATAAGGTACATTTTTCATCATTAGACTCGATGAATATGCGATACGGGTTATCTCCAATCTCGACCTGGAATGAGTCTGGAAGGATAACACCATCGCGTTTAACGACGTAAGCCAACCTCTACCATGAGTTGATGTTCCTGCATCTTTTATACCCAGAGTCAGATGATAAATAGGGGAAACCACTCTCACCGCTTGACGTAATATCTCTACCAAATCATCATCGCCTACCTCCGGGGGGACATTGTTGAGAATATTTTTTTTCAGTTTTGGTGACCATTCTCCTGGCCTCGACCCAATTATTGTTTATTGAAATACCACCATGGCCTACCAAAAATGTTTCAACCAGATCTTTTGATTTTAAGTAGTTGCAAATACGTATATGAGATAATGGGGCTGCATGCGAGATGGATTTCCCACCTCCGACTTTTAGTACATAAATATGTATAGGCGTATCGGGCAACGCCGGTAGAATGATTACAAATTCTTTATTAGGGCCAGCAGTGAAAGGCGTGATATTTTTTGTTTTGAAAGCAAACACTGTCTTTCTCTCCGCTGAAGGATGTTCGTCAGATCGGCTCTCGCACGCAGGAGCCTTGTCTCGCGTCGCACGAGCCTAAGTTCGCGGCCGCCGCGTCGAAGGAACTGCAAGCGGCGGAAAGCTGGTTACGGTGAGAGGGGAAGAAGCGAAGAGGGGTTGGAGGATTGAAACCCCTCCCGCGGCTGTGGCGTGAGGGGAAGAAGTGGATGGGGGATGTGGGGGAGGGGGATGTACCCCTCCCGTCGCGGTGGCCAAGTCAGCGGAGGAGGTGGTGTGAGGTTGATTTCGTCCAATGCGCCTTGCCATGGCCACCTATAATACAGGCCGGAACATGCAATTTGGCGACAGCGCTTTACGTGACGTCAGGGGTGCTACTCTGCACATCACCTGGGGTGCGGTGGATCGGCCTCTCAGCTGTTGACGTTAATACGGTTGGACCTCCGTTCACCTTCCCTAAAGTTAAGCTAAAAATTACTGTAGGGTTGAGTTATTCGAGTAGTTATATTTCGTATTTTAACAGCTATTTATTAAAAGTAATCGTGAGAACTAATAACAAGCCAAGGGATACGAGATATTATGCACGGAAATATATTTAAGTACTGCGATCGACGTCCCAGAAGTTCAGACCAAGAAGGAAATACCGTTTAGTTTACCACTTAACCCATTGGTTGTTAATATGGAAGAACACCCTATAAAATTTATTGACTTAGAATTAAAGAGCGGCTTTTAAATAAGCATCATTTCGCCTACCTGCATAACCTAAAAAATTAACATGTTACTACTAAGTAGGGCGATTTGGTCAGACACAACAAACCTCATCCGCCCCGGCGCCACCCTACCCTCGCCCATTCCTACCTGTCCTCCCTTAACCCATCAGCTGCCCAGGCCGTCCCATACCGCCATTTGGGGGCTCTGATGACGTCATCCACTCGTTGTATGCACACAGCTCTCATACTCTCACTCACGTGATTGTGACGTCATGGAGAGTTGCAACTAATTTTCAGAATATTCGAAATGCCGAAAAAAAATTCTCCTGCTCCGGGATTCGATCTGCCGTCCTTTCCATTGACAGTCGAACACCTTACCACTAGTCTACAGATGCTCGCGCATGGTATTGCGGTTCTTAATGTATATAATATCTTGTATGAATCACTGATTTTCGAGTTCCCTCCCCATCCGATCCTCGTATAATGCCTACTGAGACTTTGTGGAAGAAAATACGATTATTAATGTACTTTATTGCGACATGAAAGAGTGGCTGTCCTTAATTACCAAGACCACCAAAGATTAAGGTTGGATGTTATGTTCCTCATTGCCCAGGACTCAATCAGTCCTCAGTATCGCAAGTATAACCCTCGACCATTATGAAACATGCATTTGAATGCTGCCTATCTCTTCCCTCCTCTTCTCCCTGGGCAGAGTATTGCGATCAACAGCTGGATCGTAAGGATATCTCCGAGTCGTTACCGTACATCTTGCCCTCAGTTATTTGGAACTTATTCTTACTCACCAATTCGCCAATTACGCGATGTAGGTCTTGCCCCATCCCCTCTCTTTGCAACCGTCAACTCTCCCCCTGACGGAGAAACTTTATTGCGATATGAAAGAGTGACTGTTCTTAATTACCAAGACCCCAAAGATTAAGGTTGAATGCTATGTTCCTCATTACGCAGGACTCAGTCAGTCCTCAGTATCGCAAGTTTAACCCTCGACCATTATGAAACAGGCAGTTGAATACTGCCTATCTCTTCCCCCTCTTCTCCCTGGGCAGAGATATTTGCTAATCCCACGGGGTATAGACTCGATGTGACGTTTCACCTCATTGTAGGGATATGTGACGTACTATTATCCACCTATCTCATGTTTATCACCAAAACCCTCCTCAAACCATTGAAATTCGATGGTCATCGCTGATGTCCTAGCGTCGTTATCATTATCGGGACTCACGCCCCCCTTTCTCTCTTTCTTGAGACGAACGACGCTCATGGCGAATGGTTGAAACTCATAGGGAACAACAAGAATGATGTGATACAGTACATGATAATGAAAGTATGCGCAAATCATTCATTTGTGTGTTCCTCTCCCACCTCACCGTCATCACCGCATCCAAACACATCATTTCTACCCATTCTCTACAGTAAAATTGTCATATATAAGCGCATGCTTCTGAAACTAACGAGTTTATTCCATCCTTGCTAGTGTTCATAGTCGTAGCCCCTGCACTGTTCAGTGAAGACGTAGAAACTTCTTGATTATCATCATCATCATGGCAACTTTAATTACGGCTCTTACTGAGGAGCTGTACTCCATGGCGAGGACACATTTCATTTCGTATAAAGTTAAGTGTGCTGCAGCTCAATATCTTAAGATGTTTGAGAATCAAGCAGCGCAGATAGGGATTAGATCTAAGGCTGCGAAAACTAAATCTCAAGAATTGTGTGAATACTTAGACGGCCTGACGCGAGACAAGGTTGTCGACGATGCATTAGGTCCCGCTCTGCATCGGTACCTAATTATGGTGGAGAGCAAGTGCACGGGAATTCTAGAGACCGCAAGGCAAAGGGTACAGCAGTCCGGACGGTGTATGACAGCAAACGTCAGCAAGGAGACTCTTCAAGATTGCGCGCAAGAGAAGCAGAACATTCAAGGTAAGAGTTTTTTCGTGTGTCAGTGCTTAGTGAAGTTCATGGTTATACATTATGATCATTTTTAAAGCAATAACGCTGTAATAATAATAAAAGATTTATATTCTTCTTTTGCAGAACTCAATCGGGAGAGTGTCCGAGAGGAGGAGGAGGAGGGGGAGGATGACGATGACGATCTCCTCATGAAGGTTGCCTATGAAGCAGAGGCACAATTATGTGGATCTAGTGAGTTAAATGACCATCTTTAATTCAAATAATATTTATATTAATTATTGTGCAAAAACTCTAGTCAGACAAAAGTCATATGCTTTAATGAATTCAAAATTAAATAATCTGAAAAAAAAAGTTTATTAGATGGCTAATTATAATAATGATAATGATAATAATAATAATAATTTAGCAATTCTACAAGTAATTGATTTCTTTATAATTTTAGATCCTATCGTCAAGGAAAAGGAGAAGAAAGAGATCGGCGAGAGTATGAAAAAGAAGCGGAATTCCAAATGTGGCGATAATAAGAATATGAAAAGAAAGAGAATAGTTGGTGAGTTAAATGGAATTTAGCAAATCAAGTTTTATAATATAGAAATAGTTGCAGAAAAACGGTAAAAGTAGCGTGTGTGTGTGGTATCGACTAACGAACAATTTAACCTTTTCAGCCCCCGATACATCTTCGGATGATGGTGACAGCACGGATGCGGATTCATGCGTCAATGAGGGGACGTGCACTACAACAAAAGGTGAGATTTTTATTTCTTCTATATATGTGTATTTATTTTATGCAATGAGTATTTATGTATTTAATTTAATCCAGTTTATGGTAGAATAGAAACATGAATCATACATTTTAATAAATATTTATTATTCAATAAATTGATCTATGGTTGATGATTTTAAATTCAGAACGGGAGGTACCAGGGACAGAGAGGATAAGCAACCCGAGGAAGAAGTTTAACATTATTGGTAAGTTAAATTGCTAACTATAACTTTTCGTAATGTGTAACTGAAGCGACATAAGTAATTGAATTCAGTTTCGATTTACAAACCCTTTAACTGTTGCAGATTCCGACGTGGACTCTGATGAAGAAACAGCGATATCAAGTAAGAGAAAGAAGCCTGATGGTGGTCAGGAGCAGAATCCCGTCAGCCTCTTCGATCGGGATGTGGTGCAAGTTGGCGGTGGAAGAAGAAAGAGGAAAGCAGAAAATTTGGAAAAGGAAGAAGAGGAGAATGCAGCGGGCGTGGAACATGAGAAAGATGGTGCGGAGGACAAAGAGGAAAACAGCAGTGGCAGAATGACTGATCAGGAAGTTGGAGACGACGACGACGACGAAATTACGAATTCGCATGATGAAGGTAAATTTTTGCTGATCGATGAGGCCGAAAGGTTTTACAAAAGATTTAATACTGTTGGTATGGCAATTAGGATCAAATTAAGGAAATGTCCTCCAAATGTTTCCCCATTGAATTGGATTGAGGGAACGTTGACTGAAATATTGGAACATATAAAATCCAAAAATGTTAAGGAGTGTGATCATCTAGGAATGACTATATCCACAGATATTTCACCCGAGAAGTCCATAGGCATATCATTTAGGCGGGCTGACCAGCTTTCTCCTGATGTAGTGTTTGATACATTCGCCAAGTTTGCTCAAAGTAATGACGAATACTTGCTCTCCGATCAATTGATCGTAACTGCACACCATATTATTATGCCTGTGGGTAGGGGAAAGAGGTTTACGTACCCAAATATTTTGAGTTTTGAGGATTTTTGCAGAACCAAAAAAAGCATAATACTAATTAGTAATGATGATTCGCTTTGTCTCGCGAGAGCTTTAGCAGTCGCGTTGTCAAGGCATCAAGATTGTCCTTCTGTTCAGCTAAAAGTCAGAAAAAACACCGGAAACGAGCAGTCAAAGAGGGCATTGGAACTTTGTAAGAACTTGAATGTAAACTTGGAAAACGGTGGTGGAATAGAAGAGCTTAAGGCTTTTCAAGAGCATTTGTCTGACTTCACGGTAACTGTATTCTCTGACAGGAAGGGGCGCAGTGTCATTTTTGCTGGTCCTGATTCTACTCCTGAGAGACAGAGGAAAAATATAGATTTAATTTATGAAAACGGTCATTTTAATGTAATTACTTCTGTAACTGGTGCATTTTCTTGTTCATATTACTGCCGCAAGTGCCGAGTTCCGTACAATCAGAAGGGTGCCCATAGATGTAATAAGAAATGCCCGTGCTGTCATGGAGATGATTCTTGCAGTAGTGACGCCTCTGGGGCTATGACAATTACTTGTGATCAATGCAAGAGAAAATTTATGAACATCAAATGCTTCGAGAATCATAAGAAATTAGGGAAAATGGGGGATGACAAGTCATCGGTGTGCGAGAGGTGGCGGTTCTGCCCACTTTGCTCCAGAGTGTATGGGACTGAGGGACGAACATCTCCACATGTTTGCGGAGAAATATTTTGTGCTGTATGCAAATGTTCTCAGGTACCGCCTCACTTCTGTTTCATGCAGCCTGATGAGCAAAAGGTCAAGTACAAGGGGGACGGCAAAGTGCTGTATGTTTTTTATGATTTTGAGTGCCGTCAAGATAAAAAACTGCAAAACGGATCATTTGAGCACCAACCTATTCTTTGCGTCGTACAGCAGGCATGTTCTATTTGTTATCATGTGCAGGAAGCTGAGCATATTTGCCATGCTTGCGGGTGCAGACAGAACATTTTTGACGGCAATGACCCAGTTTCGAAATTTTTCACATATTTGACGCTTCCAAGAAAGAATTTCAAGGAAATAGTTGTCGTGGCCCATAACATGAAAGGATACGATGGTCAGTTTATTCTCTCTCACATGACATCCAAATTGAATTGGAAGCCGAGCGTACTAATGACAGGGACAAAGATTATATCAATGCAAATAGACAATTTAAAGTTCATTGATTCTCTCAATTTCATGCCGATGTCACTTGCTAAACTACCGAAGGCATTCGGCTTAAGTGAAAATCTCAAGAAAGGATACTTCCCGCATTTTTTTTTGTGATAGAAATTATTCAGGGGCATTGCCACCAAAGGATGCATATGGTGCAAACACGATGTCTGAAAATGAGAGACAAGTATTTGACGAATGGTACGAAAATCAGAGCGTCTTTCATTATGAGAAAGAGCTGAGAGAATACTGTGTCGTCGATGTTACCATTTTGCGGTTAGCATCCCTGAAATTTTGCAGTATATTTTTTGATTTAACCAAAGTAAACCCATTCAGGGAGTCGTTTACAGTTGCCGGTGCATGTATGCTTGCATACAAAAGAAACTTTCTCACTAAAGACACCGTAGGAATCGTCCCGCCGGGGGGATATAGATGGAAAGACAGGCAGTCCCACGTGGCAGTCCTTTGGCTCCTGATTGAGGAAAAAAAGAGAGGAGCTAAAATAAATCACGCAGGAAATGGTCATGAAGCTAATTTCATGGGGAGGAAAGTTGATGGCTATCTGAAGGAGGGAGACAGAACCACAATTTTCGAATTTTATGGATGCTATTACCATGGTTGCCCTAAATGTTTTGAGAATCGTGACGCTCCCATTTCAAACAGTACCGGAGAAAATATGAGGACCCGATATGAGAGCACTATGAGGAAACGTGAAATACTCCTTAGGGGAAAATGCGACCTCATAGAAATATGGGAATGCGAATTCCAAAGACTTTTGAACGGGAATCCTCAAATGAAAGCCTACGCGGAGAGTAATCCATTTGCTGAGAAAAAGCCTCTAGATCCTAGAGACGCTTTTTTTGGAGGTAGGACTAATGCGGGGAAGATGTACCACAGTGTCGCTAGAGGTGAAAAAATAAAGTACGTTGATGTCTGTTCACTCTATCCGTACGTAAATAAGTGGAGGAAATATCCGGTTGGGCACCCTAAGATTTTTGTTGGCGAAGAAATTCCCACAATAGATCGCTGGGAGGGTCTCATTAAATGCACAATTCTACCACCAAGAAAGTTATACCACCCCGTTCTCCCATACAGATGGGACAACAAGTTGACTTTTCCTTTGTGCCGAACATGCGTTCAGCAAAGGAGTCAAAACGACTGTGTGCACGACAACGAAAGTGACAGATGGATCGTCGGTACCTGGGTTACTGACGAGGTGAAAGCAGCTGTGAGAAAGGGATATAAAATTATCGATACGGCCGAGCTCTGGCAGTATGACTGTACCAAATTTGACAAAGCAAAAAATTCGGGTGGTCTTTTCTCAAACTACATAAACACTTTCCTCAAGATAAAAATGGAAGCCAGTGGGTGGCCATCTGAGTTCAAAACAAAGGAGGAAAGAGTCAGGTGGTTAGAGAGTGTTTATGAAAAAGAAGGAGTAAGGTTGGATGAAAGTAAAATTGAGAAAAATGAAGGACTTAGAAGTATAGTAAAGTTAATTTTGAATTCCTTATGGGGAAAGTTTGGACAGAGAGATGTGTTTCCGAAAACGGAATTCATATCTGATGTGGACACTTTATATGATAAGCTAACTGATCCTAACATTGAAGTTACCAGAATCTTACCTGTGAGCGAAACTCTGCTTTGTGTGTGTAGCACAGATAGCTCTGATGCACTGAAGCCCAACGCGAACATCAGCGTCCCAATTGCATGCTACACTACGGCACATGCACGACTTGAGTTATTCGAATATCTGGATAAGTTGGGGCCGAGAGCACTGTATTGGGATACAGATTCGGTTTTGTTCGTTGAGAATGAAGGAGACTGGTCTCCTGAGTTAGGAACTTCGTTAGGAGAAATGACAGATGAACTATCGCGTTACGGTGAAGGTTCATACATCACCGAATTCGTGAGTGGCGGACCCAAAAACTACTCCTACAAAGTGGCTTGTAGTGGGAACCCAAAAAATATTCAAACTGTCACTAAAGTAAAAGGGATTTCACTTAATATATCGAACAAGAATTTGGTATGTTTCGAATCTTTAAAAGAAATGGTTTTCGGTAGCGAAATCTCTGTTATTGTGGAAATACCCAGAAAAATAGGGAGAATGGCTCCGTTCAAAGTTATTTCACGTGATGAGCGTAAAATATACCGCGTTGTTTACACAAAAAGAAGAAGGTGTGAGAACTTTTGCTCATTACCCTATGGGTACAAACAATAGTATGATAAGAGGAGAATGTGAATACACTTGATATTTTAAAAATGATTTGTATATGTGCTATGGTAAATATGAATAGCAACAATAACAATCAAGCCAGATAAGTACATTCCTTTGTACTCATCAAACATTTTTGTTACATTGTTTGCACGTCTTTTGCAGTTGTAATATGATTTGTTAAGAACATAAATTTATATAAGTCATTGTGTAAATGTAACATGTTCATTCAAATGTATTTTTCAAAATGAATTTTCGTTGCAATGAATATTTTATGATATTCATTAAGAGTTTGACCTATGACCATTAAATCTATGTATGATGGATTGTTTGAAACTTACAAACATGAAATATTTCTGGTACTTTGATTGTATTTAACGTGAATGTACTTCATTGTTTTCTAAGTGAATAGACTTGATATTTTGTCAGAATAGTCCTTGTAATTTATTCATTTATTTATTTCAATTCCTGTGGGTATTATAACGAGAAAAATTTTATTTTTCTGTAGAATTACCTCCGTCGCTTTCATTTCTCTATCCAGAGGTTACTGTCACAATAGATGATCAGAACACCAACATGAGAAGTATAGAAATGATTGAGATACGGGATGAGAGCTGCAGTGGTGATGATGATGTTGATGACGATGAAGCTAGTGAAAATAGTGTGTCCAATGCTAATGTAAGCTTTAACCATAGTCTTGCATTGTGGTCATCTGAAGATCTGTTCCCTCTCACCGATTACTAGTATATGCGCATGTGTATGTGTATAAATTAAACTGTTTGCCAAAGCCATTTGGTGGCATTGTATTCAACTATTCATCATATGCTAAAGACTAGTGAATAAAGTATTTAAATAAAGGATTTACTATGGATGGTACTATTCTACATCATGAATCTCCCTTGGAAACATCCTTTCACAGCCATCATAGCAGGCCCTACCGGGTGCGGGAAGACAGTGTTTTTAGAAAAATTCATATCGGAAATTAATTATATGGTCGATGAAACTATTACCCGTATCATTTGGTGCTTTGCCAACAGAGCTTCTATACCCAGCAACCTAAAAAACAATAATAAAGTATATTTTCATGAAGGCTTGCCAGAATTAAACGAAACTGACATGAGATTCAGTGACAACTGCACCAATAGATTAATTATTTTTGATGATCTAATGAGCGAAGTAGATCAACGGGTGGTTAACCTATTTACTAAAGACTCGCATCATTGTGGCATTAGTGTGATTTTTATCACTCAAAATATATTTAATCAGGGACGTGGCAGGCGCGACATATCTCTAAATTCTCACTATTTGGTAATATTTAAAAATCCCAGAGATAGAACTCAAGTGAGTTACTTGGCTAGACAGATATTTCCAGAAAACCCTCTATTCATTCAAGATGCATATAGGGATGCAACAACAAATCCTTATGGATATTTATTAATTGATCTTAAACAAGACACACCCGATGACCATCGGATAAGAACTTGTATATTCCCAGACGACAAATTTAACTTTGCGTACACACCTAAACTAAAAAGGTAAAGAGCGAGCAAAAACAATCATTTCACAAGAATGCCTCGCGCTGTTAACAGGTACGCAGAGCTATTCACCGCTCTTTGTAAAGTTAAGCCGTCACAGAGGGGGCTCATTTTGAAAACTTGTGACAAAAACGTTATTGAAAGCATATGTGAATGTATTTTTAATATTTTGAAGGGGAACGTTGATGTAAATCGAGATCAGTTTGATAAATTGCGGCGCCACAAAAAGGTATTAAGAAAATTAATCAAAAGGGGTGAATGTTGGAAAAAGAAAAAACGTGTAATCATTCAGTCTGGTAATGGTTTTCTTCCTTTGATATTGGGATCTGTTTTAAGTGCTCTAGTAGGATCGACAATCAATAAATAAAAACATGCAAAACGCCAACAAAATGATTTTGGTACCGCAAGAAATTGTCGATAGAATTCATCACAGGAATGAGCCAACACAAATATCTCGCTTAGATGAGGAAATGCGTGGAATACTTGCCAAAAATGATATTACAGATCATGACAAATGGGTAAAATACAGAGAAGTTCTACAAAGGTATTTAAATCTGGTAGAAAAGCAGAGAAAACCTACGTATTTTCCTATTGTGGAAGCTGACAACGCAATCACAGGTAGAGAGGAAATATCTGAGGGCATCAAGGACCACGGTAGCTATTCAAAATCTGAAATAATAAACTCTGTACCTCAGTCCTTTCGAAGAAAGGCAGAGCTCTTGCACAGCATGATAACTAGGAATGATATTATTTCTTGGGATGATCGCGGTATTGTCAAAGTTAAGGGAAACGTTATTCCACATTCAAACATAACTGACTTAATAAATGACATAATACGACCGAGGAAAAGTTCAAATCCTCAAGGATGGGAATTATTTTGTACTGCTTTGAGAGAATTGAACACGCCAAAAGAATATATTGGTAACCAAAAGCGGTTGGCTTTCATTCACCCGTCGAGTAATGAAATAGGCATCACCAGCGGAGGACCTATTCCAAGGAAATCTAAGGGAAAAGAAAGTTCTCGCTTTAATCCTTATAAAATAAGAAGCTGGGAAAAATTGAAGCTATAATGAGTATTAGTAAGACATACCTAGACCCATCCAATCCTGCAGCGTTTTCTGGTGCTTATAACTTAATAAATTCGTTAAAGGGGAAGCACTCTGCAGATAAAATTAGGAAATGGCTGGAGGGGATTGATTCATACACATTGCATAAACCTATGCGTAAAAAATTTGAAAGAAATAGGTACATTGTTAATAATATTGATGATCTTTGGCAGTGCGACCTAAATGATATGCGCTCTCTACGGAAAGACAATGACGGTTTCAATTACTTACTAGCCGTAATAGATGTATTCAGTAAATTTGCTTGGTGCATTCCCATCAAGACAAAGTCATCTCCAGATGTGAAAAGAGGTTTCGAGGAAATATTCAACAAGAGCATGAGAAAACCCTTATATTTACAGTCCGATAAAGGTAGAGAATTCACATCCTCGACAATGGAACAATTTTTCAAGGAACATAATATTCATCACTATGTAACGCGAAACCCAGACGTGAAGGCATGTATTGTCGAAAGATTAAATCGTACTCTCAAAACACGTATGTGGCGATATTTTACATCCGAAAATACCCGCCGGTACGTTGATGTGATTTCTAAATTGGTCAATGGCTACAACAAAACTAAGCACTCAAGCATTAAAATGGCTCCAGCAGAAGTCAATGAGCGAAATATTTATCAGGTTTGGAAAAATTTATACAAGAAGAAGGAGAAGGGAGAACTCAAACGTCCCAAAAGTAGTAAATATAATGATGCTAAATATAAAATTAAAAAAGGAGATTATGTGAGAATAGCAAAAGAAAGAAATACATTTCAGAAAGGCTATGAAAGCGCCTGGTCGATAGAAATATTTACAGTAAAAAATGTTCTTAAGAGGCGGCCGATAGTATATGTGATCGAAGATTTGAAGGGGGAGGAAATAATCGGCACCTTTTACGGTCAGGAATTACAACGAGTGAAGTTACCTACCACCAAAATTCACAAAATAGATAAAATACTGGGGTACCGAGGAAAGGGCAACAGAAAAGAAGCGATCGTGCGTTGGAAAGGATATCCAAAGTCATTTGATTCGTGGGTAAAGTTGAAGGATATAAAGGCTCTAAGATGAATCAGGAGGAATTTTATGTGACTTTACCCAGCAACAGCTCATCCCAATCATTTCCTGACAATACAACAACACGATTTCGAACTCAGTTACAAAGACATTTCAAACTGGGTGGTGAATGGCAGGTTGCAATTGTGGAATTTCATTACCCCTGTTCTATTCTAAATGTCAGTAATGGAAATAATGTGATTCGTATTGGTGAACGTAATGAGATGCTTTACAAAGCTAAAGTAGAACCGGGCAACTACGGACACATTGGCGATCTAATACGGGAGATAAATAAAAAAGAACAGATTTCATCTCAATTTCTGTTTAGAGCTGAAGGTAGTACTGGACGTGTCAGAATTACGAGGGTGAAAAATGAACCTGAATTATTACTAGAAAGCGTGAGAAGCAAAGAAAATGAAGTAAAAATAAACGGGCAGGAGTTATTTCTTACCTTTAAACCACGTCTGGCTTTACAGCTTGGTTTTGACCCAAAAGTTCGTGTTTCTAGTGATCATATTTCATCCAAACCGGCCAACATATTCTTAGGTTTTCCAATGCAAATGTATATTTACTGCGATCTCATTGAACCTCAATACGTTGGTGATGCATGTGCGCCACTTTTAAGAATAGTAAACCTTGATACAAGAAAATATGTCTATGGCACACAAAAGATGATAATATTCGACACGCCACATTACGTATCCGTAATACGACGGGAATTTGACTGCGTCGAAATAGACATAAGGGATGACACGGGTGACCGCATACCATTTGAGTTCGGTACTTCATGTGTTAAACTACATTTCCGAAGAAAAATATCCAAAAACAATGAATAGAAGATCACCAATCATTTTACAGGATCCATATTTGAGGTATTATGAAAGCCAGACGGGATCGGGTATCACAAATGTGTACCGCGGATCATCGTTTCAGCGTGGGCATGGGCTCGGAAGTATATTGCGTGGAGTTTTTAGAACAGTGTTGCCGTTTTTGAGCAAAGGTGCGAAAGCTGTCGGTAAAGAAGCTCTCCGAACAGGATTTAATGTACTTGGGGACATGTCCCAAAATAGGCCCGTACGTGAGTCTGTGAGAAAACGTCTCGATGAAGCAGGAGATAACCTTAAAAGAAAAGCTATTGAAACAGTGGACAATCTGATGAAAGGATCAGGATACAAGAATAAAAGACGAAGATATAATGAGCAGTCTTCATTCAAACTTCCAAGAGTGAAGAAGTCGACAAGACTCTCTGGTCAGAAGAAGAAGAAGAAGAAGAACCTAAGGAAGAGTAAGGACAAGAAAGTGAAAAGAAAGAGAATCGTCCATAGGAAAGGACTTCGGAAGGTCGTCTCACGAAAGAGAAAATCCGAGAAGCGCATTATAGACATATTTGACTGAAAAAAATGTCTTTTCTTCATTCGCATTCCTGCGAATGCGCTAAATCCGAATTGGACCTCTTTACCATTCCACCGACGCAAACTAGCATTCAACATGGTCAGTGGGTACATTACAAACCGATATCCTCCATTAATGATGATTCGCCGATCGAGTTTTTGATTCCTTCGAGCGGTGACGAGTATCTTGACTTGAGCCAGACTTTATTCCACGTCACAGTGCGAATTGTGAAAAATGATGGTGGCGCCATTACGGGGGAACACAATGTGGGACCTGTGAATAATTTCATGCACTCGCTTTTCACTCAAGTTGATGTGTATCTGAATCAAAAGTTGATTTCTCCCCCAAGCAATACTTATCCTTACCGTGCATACCTAGAAACGCTTCTTAATTATGGGAACGACGCAAAAAGCACGCATCTGACAATGGCACTTTGGAGCGAAGACACAGCTGCTGCTATGGACAATCTTGAAAATGCAAACGAGGGTCTCGTCGATCGAAGAAGTTATATACGCCTGAGTAAACCTGTGGATATGATTGGACGTATTCACAGTGACATTTTCAATCAAGAAAAATTCCTCCTTAACGGGGTTGAGTTGAGGGTAAAAATGATAAGATCTCGGGATCATTTTAGTCTCATGTCGGATGCTGGCAATACTAAAGTAAATATTTTGGATGCAACACTGTTAGTAAGACGAGTTAAAATCAATCCAACTGTAATGATTGCACACAGTAAGGCACTTGAAAAGACTACAGCAAAATATCCTCTGACAAGAGTTGACATGAAAGTTCTTACTATTTCAGCTGGAATACAAAGTAAAATAATAGATAATATCTTTATAGGGCAATTACCAAGACGGTGTATTTTGGGGTTCGTAACGAACAAAGCTTTCAATGGTGATGTCACTAAAAACCCTTTCAACTTTCATCATTTTAAAAGGACACACTTATCCTTATACGTCGAGGGGCAGCAAATCCCGTCGAAGCCTTTGTACACAGACTTCACAGATAGAAAATTATATGTAACGGCGTATCACTCATTATTCAGCGGCACAGGAAATCACTTTCAAAATGAAGGAAATTCGATTGGTCGGGAAGATTATCCAAATGGATATTGCTTAACAGCTTTCGATTTAACACCTGATCTCTCGGCTAACATCGGATCTCATTGGAATCTCATGCGACAAGGAAGTCTAAGGTTGGATGTACGATTTTCAGATGCTCTTGAGGAGACTTTAAATTGCATAATTTATGCTGAATTTGATAATATGATTGAGATTGATAAGAATAGAAATGTATTGGTAGATTTCAGCGGTTAAAATGTGTCGGCATCGGGTAAAATATTTTAGTTTCTATTGGGAAGCCATCCAGCTATGTCGAATCTCTTCGTCGATTTTCAAGCGTGCAAGGACGATTTAGGAAACTTTGTACTGAAAGAAGTCGCAATACTGGACGAGAGGAGGAGATCATTCAACCACTGGCTTGTTCGACCACCGTACCCCGCTTCGAAGCTTTCTAAGCGTCGCAGGAAACAAAATTCTTGGTTGTACGCCTTCCACCACGGACTAACGTGGGATGATGGTCATTGTGATATCAGTGATATTAAACGAATATTATTCATCATAGGAAGCAAATACCGAAACATATATGTAAAAGGATCTCAAAAAGCACAATACTTAGCTAGTTTATTCGGTAAGACAGTCATCGATGTGGAGGAATATGGGTGTCCTTCGTTGAAGAGTTTTCAACAAAGAAGTTTAAGATGCTTCCACTCGAACCACAGCATTGGAAATAAATACGTATGTGCTATAGAAAATGTAGTAAACGTAAGTCAGTGGTTCAGTGAGAATATTGATAAAAATGAACTCGCTTGAGCTGCAACTAGTCCTTGAGCACATCAAAATATCTAAAGGTATTTCTACCGGCGTTTATGCAGCTGACAAACTACCGGTACATACACAGAAACCATGCGCTTACATCGCCAACACAGATCCTCATCGTAAACCAGGGGAACACTGGGTGGCATTTTTCATCGGAGACGATCATAAAGGGGAATATTTTGATAGCTACGGTTTGCCTCCAATTGTCAAATATCACAGAGACTTCATTTCACGTAATTCATGTTCGTGGCGATTCAGCGATTTGCATTTGCAAGACTACTCCTCCGAAGTATGCGGTCATTACTGCATTTTCTTTCTGTACCATAGGAGTTACGGAAATACTATTGATTCCTTGCTAAAATATTTTAGCAAAAATAAAGAAAAGAACGACAGATTTGTGAAATCGTTTGTTGATAATATCATGGGACGTATTTGTGGGCATATAAGTAGATATAACACTAATGAATGTCAATCCTGCTGTTCTTACGTGGACGGGAAATACCCTGCGACAAGCAAATGAGTGGTCAAAGTTCAATGGCCGTCGAGTGACTAATTAATCTCCAATCGGTAATTTATTTGCACAAGTCGTCACAAGCATCTTAGTGATAGAATAACATTCATGACATCCTCATCATGTTTACCGTTTGAAGTGAATGTACATTCATCGTTAAGTGATAAGCTCATGCACGGTATAAATATAATTCGAGGTACTTCATAGACGCACGCTCAGTCAGTCAGACCTAGTAAGCAGAGTCGCGTTGTAGTCAGAGACAGCGATTATACCTCTGTTCATCGACAAGTTACATCTTGTTAGCGTAATGGAAACCGGCAAAAGACTTCATCCTTATGCCTCTAACAAACGTTGCAGATCCAGAACCTACGAAGGAAGCAGGCAAACAACCAACACCAAACGGAGCAGAAGACGTCGTACCGAAGAGATGGATCGAACTACCAGTACCGACACTCGCCCAGACCACAGAGGAAATCATCGACAATCACCTACTACAGAGACAGTATTCACTCCTTCCGAGAGAGTTATTCTAGGGGGAGAAAAAATTAACACATTGATGAATACGACGTACAACCTGAATTGCTCCGGGACAAAGAAGGTAACAGTGGGGTTGGAACCTGAAAATGAATTTCTAGCTGTTATATTCATCGGGAAAAACGGAAATCTAGGTGTATCCCTCAGACCGCCGCAATGGAGAGAAATTCTTCAAGAGAAGAGAAAGATTGATTCCTTCTTCGAAAGTGGTCTTGGTAGTGAAATGGATAAGTTTACGATCGGTGACATTAGTGTGCAATTTTGTGAACTTTATGGTGAAAAACTAATTAAGTTAGTGAAAATGGTGGATGGAGAGGAAAAATATTGTGTGTGGTTAGGATCAACTTCTTGGTGCGGTCTCCTACGTTTAGAAAAATGTGTCGACCATGCCATCGAGCAGTGCTTAAATTGGGGAGAGTCTTTTCAAAATGTTATGGATAATTTGACTCAAAATATTTGCAGTAAAGTAGAAAACAGTTGCAATGGGTGCAGAGGAAAAACATCTACTCATGTGTGCAAAAATTTTGACAATATTTCAGATCATATATTTTCCTTTCTTAATAATGTCGATGACGAACTTTCTGAATACGGAACTGATATGGATGTCTGCAAAAGATTTGTCTTGGAAATGTGTGGAAGTTTTAATGATAAATTAATTGAATTGATTTTGAAATAAAATATTTCATGTGGTGTTATCTGTTTTTGTACAAATTACCAGAAATAAAATATACCAATTATAAATTACACCGTGTTTGACTTTAATTTTTGTGAGGCAAAACCTTCATTCCTTTTGATTGTGTGCTACGTAGGGTGATCAAGGGTGGACTTCGCCCTGGAAGGATTCAGCTCCAAACCGGCGCATTACCAGGCAGGCCCCTACGACTGATTCACGACGGTGGTGTTGTTGCATTTCTCAACAAAGTTCTCTACGTGAGGTAGTGAGAAGGTTGGTCATGGAAGGGTTGGTATCGCATGTTCAGCATTTCCCGTCTGGTAAAAGATATATGAGACGGAACGTCACATCAAGTCACTATCTCTGCCCAGGGAGAAGAGGGGAGGGAAAAGATAGGTAGCGTTCAAATGCATGTTTCATAATGGTCGAGGTTAAACTTGCGATACTGAGGACTGACTGAGTCCTGCGTAATGAGGAACATAACATTCAACCTTAATCTTTGGGGTCTTGGTAATTAAGAACAGTCACTCTTTCATATCGCAATAAAGTTTCTCCGTCAGGGGGAGAGTTAACGGTTGCAAAGAGAGGGGATGGGGCAAGACCTACATCGCGTAATTGGCGAATTGGTGAGTAAGAATAAGTTCCAAATAACTGAGGGCAAGATGTACGGTAACGACTCGGAGATATCCTTACGATCCAGCTGTTGATCGCAATACTCTGCCCAGGGAGAAGAGGAGGGAAGAGATAGGCAGCATTCAAATGCATGTTTCATAATGGTCGAGGGTTATACTTGCGATACTGAGGACTGATTGAGTCCTGGGCAATGAGGAACATAACATCCAACCTTAATCTTTGGTGGTCTTGGTAATTAAGGACAGCCACTCTTTCATGTCGCAATAAAGTACATTAATAATCGTATTTTCTTCCACAAAGTCTCAGTAGGCATTCTACGAGGATCGGATGGGGAGGGAACTCGAAAATCAGTGATTCATACAAGATATTATATACATTAAGAACCGCAATACCATGCACGAGCATCTGTAGACTAGTGGTAAGGTGTTCGACTGTCAATGGAAAGGACGGCAGATCGAATCCCGGAGCAGGAGAATTTTTTTTCGGCATTTCGAATATTCTGAAAATTAGTTGCAACTCTCCATGACGTCACAATCACGTGAGTGAGAGTATGAGAGCTGTGTGCATACAACGAGTGGATAACGTCATCAGAGCCCCCAAATGGCGGTATGGGACGGCCTGGGCAGCTGATGGGTTAAGGGAGGACAGGTAGGAATGGGCGAGGGTAGGGTGGCGCCGGGGCGGATGAGGTTTGTTGTGTCTGACCAAATCGCCCTACTTAGTAGTCATGTTAAAAAGTAATGCGTTATTTTCTAGCACCATTCGTCGCGGTATTTCAGGAGAGAAAAATAATTTATGAAGTTCAACAACATTTATTTAAAATAAAAATCAGATATATACATTTTCCGGTAAACATTTCATATTGAAGAGGTCAAACAACCTCACAATTTCACAAGACATGGCCATAAATGCATAAATATTACTCCAGAAACTGGAATAAATAAAAGCTGCCACAGGTTCTTAATTTCAATTTCAGCTGGAAACAACCTCCATAGATCTTGCCGTTTGAAGTTCACCGATGAACCGTCACCAGCAACAGCTATCAGTTTCACAGGCACCACATTACCTAATGGAAAAAAAAATGATCAGTACAAATGTTAGGGCTAATTAGAAAACTATGTGATATAAAAAAACTAGTCTTAGCATTATATAAATTGGACAACGTTTAAAAAATATGAAGCCACAAGGAAGATAAATATATATTCAATCTAATATTTCTTAACAACAAGATCAGTATAATGAAATATTAACGACTTCCGAATTGGAAAAATGTCTCAACAAATAACATTATACTAACATTTAACTCAATACTTATTAAAAGAAAATCAAATTTTACAAACGAGAGGAAATTATTGAATTTATCTCGATAATGGTAGCCACAACAGGTTCTTCATAATTGATTATATGACCAAATTTTCAAGGTTCACTAACAAACGTTCACTAAAAGGGAGTTTTAGCTGCAGAGAAAATTATTATATTGTTCTAAATACTACATACATATATGTAATTTCACTCAGCACTCATGGATTTTCCAATATACCTACTGTATTGGAAGGCGGCTAGACGTCAATTTACTAAGTATTTTCAATATGAAAACTTATATAGTCATTTCCCATGTTCCACTAATTCATACAATATTCGTTCATTTCATCTTTAATTATTTCCACAGATTTTCATGCTTCACTGATCACAATAAGGAGTTTTACCTGCAAGAGAAAGATGGATTAGTTCAAAAATACCACGTATAGATATATCACTCAGTACCCTTGGATTTTCAATATACCTAGAGTATTGTAAGGCGGATAATTATCAATTAAGGTGCCCTTATCGATACGAGAACAAATATTGACATTTCATCAACGTTCTTTCATGTTCCACTGATTCATAAAATATTTGTTGATCTCATTTCCAAGATTTACATCTACTTATGTTCACAGGTTTTCATAGTTCACTGATCACAACGAGAAGTTCTACCTGCAAGGGAAAGATGAATTAGTTCAAAATACCACTTATATATTCCGTATCACTTAGTAGCAATTGATTTTCCAATGTACCTTCAGTAGTAGAAGGCGGCCAGATGTCAAATTAGCATGTATTTCGGAAATAATGATAAATATTATCATTTCATCAGCAGTCTTTTCCTGTTCCACTGATTCATACAATATTTCCTGATTTCATTTCTTAGAAGTACAACTCATCTACTTATTTTCACAAATTTTCATGGTTCACTGATCACAATATAAGAAGTTTTAAGAAGAGGAGAGGGCCTGAAACTTTGTGGGAGTAGCACCAGGGGACAACTTTAGGCGATCTAACTCGTAACTTTTCACTTCAACGTTCTTATTCATGTAAGTTACACGGTGTAGGATATCCTGCTCAGCAAAATGCTTGACGCAAACTATTGCGCTTGAAGAAAGATTCCAATCCTTCCGAGGGATATTCTTCAGCCACTTCTGTCTACTGCGTTCATCTTTGGTGAACTGGAACACAGTCACATACCCCTCGTTCTTGGTGGATAGGTAGTTGCTGCTGCAATATGGCACACGATAACGTTTGGGCCCCTTAAATGAAAACAATGGAAAGTTGCATTAATTAAGATAGTTTCGCTGATCACAGAAAAAAAGCAGTGCATTCATGATAAGTTTGGAAAATATGAATAACATCAGTATCTGGAGACAAATATTAACCCATTTATGCCGAGAACTTTTTTTTTGTAAAACTTAATAAATTTTTGCATTTTCTGTATCATTGCCTTATCCTGATCATCGAAAAAATACTAAAAAAATTCTGTGCCCTTTACTTTAGGAAAAAAAGGATGGGTCGTTAACGACCCTTTCGGCACATATCCGCATTTAATGGTGAAAAATTTCCTAAAAGAAGAAATGAATTAATACACGCAAAAAACTTTTATTACATACTAGAAATGTACAAAATATGAAAATATTACATAATTAATGTAAAATCATTTTTCTTTATGAAATATAATTACATTAATTGCATTTCTCAATTAGAATAATACATTTTTTAAGAAAATTATTTTTGGTGATAGATACAAAAACACCTATCATGAAGCGGAACCTTGCACTTGAGGGAATATCGTCTTTTACGGTCTTACTCTTGCACTCAGCACACCGTCTTCTAGCCTGACCGGTCGTAATTAGATGGCCACCATGTCCTGCTCTTGCTGGGTTTTGAATTCGGGAGGAGAAATTCTGGGGACCGGGCGTTTTGGGTGCCACGCCGTATTTATGTAAAAGAGCTTGTATTACTGTTCGGCGGAATGCAAGGGAGTCCAGTGTAAGCCCTTTCTCCCGGCTTAAAATCCAAGCATTGCTCATGGAAACATCTAATAGCCACATTACTATTGGAATATACCATTTTTCCCCCTGATTCCTATTCTGTAATAGGAAATGTTGTTGTCCATTAAATCAACACCCCCCATGTTCTTGTTATAATTCGAAATGACAAAGGGCTGATTGATTTTTATTTTGCTCTTAATCGAAACTGAGTAACGCTGAGCCTGTTGAAGAGGGAAACCCCCATGTCGTTCGACAGCATGTACACGACATTATTATCTTTCCATGCAACAACGGCCAAGTTATCCTTTTTGTCAACTACGGATTCAAAGGAACCTCTTGATCTTTTCTTCATGGTGTTTTTTTCGGGAAGTGGACATTCATCCATTCTGTTTACTCTAACTGTCCCTGTCGCCTTCATACCTTTTCGCCGCATTCCTGACATGAGCTTTGCGCTAGTAAAGAAATTATCGAAATAAAAAGAAAACGATGTTCCGGGGAAGTTTTTTTCTAATACGTCTGCAAACTGGTAAACCACTGATTCACCCAGACCTAAAGCGCGAGGCCTCTCAGAAGTCCCGTTGCATCGGCGACCCTGATACAAATCTGCGTGTAGACAGTACCCCTGACGCTGCGAAAGCACCCAAGCCTTGTTATCCGCGGTAAGCCAATCCGAAACGGATTGGCTTACCGCGGATGAATTGCTTGCACCCATGTCGGCCGAAATAAGGAATCATCGATTCGTCGACGGAAACATTTGTTTCATCAGCTGCATTACAAATAAATATTTCGTTTAGTTTGTCTAGCAGCGGTCTAACTTTAGCCATTTTGTCACCAACCTGTAGGTTTTCATTATCACAAACGTGTAACAAAGTCGAGATCTTTTCAAATCGATCCCTGCGCATGACGTTTGAGACCATTACATTGTGTACATCGTCTGTGGTTTCCCAAAACATTCGGTGACACGGGAGTGGTACATAACTACTAAAGTACAGGATTCCGATGAACACATACATTTTATCTCGAGAGAGTTGTAGTGATTCATTTTTCTTATGAGCAGCGTAATTGACGGTAAATTCAACAATTGCGTCTATAACCTCTTTAATAAGAAATATTTGGAGAAAATCGAGAGGATGGTCAATCTTTGAGATAGTGGCAGCATTTTTGTGACAAATATGAGCGTTTCGCATTCGCTGGTATCCCCATCATTTTCATCACAGCTACAGCCATTATCCAGATCTAGAGTAACCCGCTCCGCTTGCGCTTGCAGTTGGCCCCGATTGAAACTGTCAGGGTTATTGCATTCTTCATCCCCTGAGTCCTCATCAGTAACCTCACCATCGTCATCTGGAGCAGTGATATAAATATCTGCACCAGAAAGAGGTATTTGGTCGTCATCCTGTTCCAATACCTCAATTATCTCGGCAACTGTCACATGGACTGACCTGTGGTTATGAAATATATTTTCAGGCACAAAATCAGAATTGATCTAAACTATTACACGCAAATGAGGCATTCGTTAGATTGAAATGCAAAAAAAAAATCAGACTGAGAGTGAATATGAAATATATAAATTGAGTCTAATTGTAAGAAATAAATATATATTGAAAAAATATCAAAGAAAGCGTTTCAACACGTATTCATGTGAGTTATCTATCGGATTTGTGGTAGTCAGCTCCAAAAACGGGAAAAATTGCGAATTGCGGGATTGTGCCGAAAGGGTCGTTACCGACCCACTATTAGTATCTAAAGCAGTAATTCCACCGTGAACCAAAATATTACGATAAAATTTCATACTTGTACACCCTCATATATTAGTAACTCTTTAATGTGCAAAAATTGCAATTATGATTATTACATATTACGCTACTTACGATTTAGCGCGACGAGAACACCGCTCTTTTTCCATCCTGAATGTGAGCGTCCACACCAGAGACTCTAGTTGAAATGATGGGCATTGAAAGGTACGAATCCCTCGAAATATCTTTCTGCACCATTGTCCATGCAGCCAAAATTTTCTAATGTGATACTTAGTCTCGGAGTGAATTTTTTTCTGAATGGGTCGAAAACGACCCGTTCGGCATAAATGGGTTAACAGAGTTAACGAGTAGCCATTCGTCGTTCAATAATATACGACGTTATTATAAACACAACTACACATAGTTATTCATAAGGAACACCAAATATAGCAATCACTGTTAACCCGAGAATAATAATATTGTAAAAACAACGCAGCATTTATATACCCGACAAATATTCCTCGTTTCATTTGTGTACTCTCAAGGCTTCGTGGCCGGCCGCCAAGAGACGCAATGCTTTGGATGAAATACTGCTGAATATCCACTCACAATTCACTGAGAATATCTTTTAACTATTTTACTTGCCGTAAGGCAAAACACAGTACAGAAAAATAATTCTTTTTCCCCATTTAAAACCAGTATTGTTGCACTCTCAATTCCCCTCCATTAATGGCCGGCCGGCATGTGATCACAACACTTTTGAAGTAATAAACGTGATTTTCCTCCTTCAGCTCCCAAAAATTATCTTTAAACTATTGTACGTACCTTTAGCCAATGGGATATCCACAAAATAAGTCCAGTTCTGCCTTTTTAACAAGAGATTTAATGCTTCTTTGGTCACACGGACACTCTTCACGCATAAGTCGCCATGCTCTTAAGCAAACACAATCGCACCCCGGCACAGCGTTGCCAAAATTCCATGTTCCGGCCTGTATAATAGGTGCCTTGCGCGTGGAAAGCCGCGTTCCACCAGCGATCGCTCCGCTCAGGCGGAGGCAGGCAGGAAACTCCCCAGATCCACACGCAACGCACCTGCTTATCGGTCTGCTCGCGTCGTCTACGGGACGGGGAGGTCGTGAGTGGGGAAAGAGGGGCGGAACATTCCTCGCATTCCGCCCGCCGCATCTTCCCGCCACATCTTCCCGCCACATCTTCCCTTCCCCCATAGCGGCGGAGACACACCCACTTTCGCCACACATAAACACGTATAGTAACGCAATTGTGACTGTTGAAATTAGAATGCTTTACCTACCTATTATTTAAATTAACTAATGGAAAAGTTTGCCGAATTCAAGCTTAACTACGTAGTGAGCGCTCAAAAGGGATATGAACCCGCGATCGTTGTTTTATCGGGCGAGGACGTTAACCTACTGAAAATGAGGCCAGAAAAATGTAAATTCAAGCCGTGACCATTGCCATCAGCATCTGGTGTTCTGGCCGTAGGCAGATCGCTCACGGATTTAATCTCGTGTTAAGCCATCAAACCCTCCGATCAAAATAATTTTTTTATCGGTCGTTTTCTTCTGAACCCAACCCTAAAGTTCAACTCCACTCACTTCAAATCCAATTGACTACTTAGCGTCTCTCGCTAGGGAAGCAATGCTTTAGATTTAACCGCTACTTCAATCCCAGTACTGGTTCACTCCATTTCCTCAAATCGCGTGCCACTCCCATAATACTTGCTCAGAGCTCTCTTTACCCAAATCCTACTTATATTGCCGAATTTATTTTCTTATGGTAGTCCTCTACGCATAAAATCTTTCTGGCTTGATTTGGTGGAAGTCGATAAAAGAACACTAAAAGTATATTCCACACTCAACAATTTTATTTTCAATATTCTATTTTATTTTATTTTAATTCAATATAATTTCAAAACTCAATAACCGACCGTGGTTTGAACACATTGTACATGTACTTGGAAATGCGACGTGTTGAAACCATGGTCAGTTGTTGAGTTTTGGAATTATAAAGCGTGGAATAAACTGTTAGTGTTCTTTTATCGTGTATTCCCTTACGTACATTTCCTTCGATTACTACTTCATTATGGTTCAGAAACAGTTTCTCTACCAGTTATAAACATATTTCGCCAATATCGATATCATTGTTAAGATATAATGATACACTATTAAATTCAACTGCCTGGATGCAAGAATTTTAGCCTTCAAAGCTGGGAATAATCTGCGACATTAGGTTTTATTACTGAGAACCAAGTTATGTTAAAGGAAGGTGGGATGGAATAGGTAAATAGAAAATTCCAGAAAAAAATGTGGAATAATTGCATACTTCAATTATTTTATTGATTCTCTTATTTTCACAGCCACGAAAAAGCGCACTTATGGTCATTACAGCTACGATTGCAAGACGATTTCAAACTCCAATTCCCAGAATAGAGGTAAGGTGGGACTCGAGCCCGCGTCCTTCGAATTAGCAGGCGAGGACTTCACCCTGCCGCCGCCGAGGACGGAAAAGAAATATTTGGCTGAGAGTTGTAAGCCACGGATCAGAACGTGGATCTGCAGGATTTGCGGTGACATACCTTCCTTCCGCAGAAGACGAGATCTTGATGTTATTAATCTGTTCTACTCCACGGGATAAGATTCACTGACATCTTTAAATATACGAAATGAATGGACTCGAACATACTCCTCCGAAAACTAGAAATGCTTGCGAAAGCAAATATATACTTTTATCCAAATTTTAATGTGATAAAAACAAAAGAAAAATTACTATTAGTTTGTCAACTGAATTCCCGCCTTTTTTTATTGTAACATTCCACTTGTCATTAAATAATTGTAGCTCAATGTATTAAGAAATTTGGAAGGAAAAATTTTTCCCGGAATGTAGGCTAAGATCTTTGAAGATAAATTACCTTTACTTTTCAAATCGATAAAATGGATTATCAAGTTCAGAAAAATGAGCATTTTTGACACATTATTTTTTATTTTAATCCAAATTATGATGGCAAAAAATCACTTTTCAAACTCTATTCTATGTATGGAGTGGGTGCTGTAGCTGAAAGAAAGGCTAGAGATCTATGCGAATTACTGAAAGGATATTATGACCTCTCTGGCCGCCCGGCTGAATTCGAAGGCAATGTAAAAATGGTAAAAACGTAGTCGCACACCAAACTCTTTGAGCGATGGTAATCTTCCATATTGCCTGAACGGTAATTGCGTGAATTTAATTTTTTTAAAGCGCAGTTAACCTACTAAACTGAAAATGGCGTATGTTCATATCTTCCGAAAAAGGAAATCCTCTTCTTTCAGGACCTTGATGGGATTTTTCTTCTCTATTGTATTCCTCAATTTAAAATTTCATTCAGCGTTGTGTTATTAATTTAACTTCCAACGCACTCGAAGTGCTCTTGAAGTTCTTAAATGACTCGAACTACAAAATAACTGTAAAATATATAGAGCTTTGCCTGTGAGAAGATAATTCACAGTTTTAAAGGCAAAATCTGAAGAGATGAATTCACGTTTCAACTTCTCCTTGACCTCCATGGATGCGTTCGCGTGCCGTGATAGCCATGGGATCATAGGCACGCCGCTCGCAGAGCCCTACTCTTTCTCTTCAATGACTTTTAAATGATCATCCGATGGCTCATGTTGCAGATTCCGGGAAAGGAAAACTTTTCGTAGAGTTAATTCATGCCCGTTAATCGCTGCAAGAGATTACAAACGGCGAACGCAGAAGCATACGTCAGTCTGACTTTCCTGACATGGCGGCTCGTTCATTGCGTCTTTGTGCCATTTCTTGGAAAATGTAAGACACGAAATTAAATTTAGCTCCACTCATCGTGTGCTGGTGAAACTTCATCACTTTGAGATTATGACTTCAATTTTAAAGCTTTACTATGCACTAACCTATCTCTAAAGGTTTAAGAGTTGTTTAAAGGGTACGAAAATAATTTCTTTTAATTTCTTTTATACTGTTGGTCATACAGAAATATCATGTGGAATATTTGACGCAGAAGATTTGGTTGGCAAATTTAAACTACGGGCAGATCGTTTTGTTGTCGGAAGAATGTCTGATAGTTTAAATCCCTGATATAATCTTTGGACAAACCAAACGAAAATCCTCTCGGTTAGAGGTGACTTAAGGAAGTAAACTGCCTTCTCTGCATACCAAAGAATTGCACGCCTCTGGCTTACTCCAGGTTGAGCCCTACCCTCAACTATCAGAGTTCGCATTTGGAGTGAAACACTGACTGTGAGTGTAGGCTCATTAAGAAAAAGATGAAGTAAAGAAATAGACCAAAAGAAATTAATTTCTTTCAAAGGAATGTCGTAAAATAATAGAATAGGTAGTATTAGTGAGAAAAATGAGGCAGTAGCGTAGCCGGGGCGGGGGTGGGGGGTGGTTCGGGCGCGCCCCTGAAATAAAGTTTTTTTCTTTCTTAAAAGAAAACAAATTATTGAATAATTCATGAATTTACAAAATATTTCTTCAACAAATGAAGTTTTTCGTTGATGAAAGGTGATAAAATTAGTTTAAAACCCATTTCTTGGTACCCTGTTTTTCAACTAAGTTCCCACCTCGTTTTGGACCCTCTCCCACTACGAAATTCCTGTCTATGCCACTTGAGTGTGGTAGTCTAAAGGGTAGATGGCTTGGCTGCTGATCGAGGGGGTTCCAGCTAACTTTTCAAAATCCGGAGCCCTCCGACAACTACCTAATCAAACCTAAGGGAGTCATCGTCACTCCTCCATTGTGGACTCGTGAAGCCAGGAAGCCCACGGCTCCCGCTGGTTTTGTTTATGCTGCAGGTCGTTTGGGGGGGAGGGCCTTGGAGTTCAATGGGCCACGCGTTTCCCGGGAGTCGACTCCACCGACCGCCAGTGTTGGATTCGCTGTCACGGAGACAAGACTCTCGCACCGCGGTCGCCTCCGTAGCAATTTCAATCCGGTGCTTTGGTATCTCGTGCATAGCCGTGCTATTTTTGCCAAGTTTTGCACGGTTCACAATAAGCGATACATGTTCTTTGCGGTCCAACAACGGGAGAATAGTGGAACGGACAGCGTTTACTTTTAAAGCCGTTAATAAAATAGTATTTACTTAGATACACTGTAAAAAGATTTCCCGACGATCTCGCCCCATGAATTCTCTTCTGGTTCTCCTCCGGATCAGGTTTTTCTTACCTCTTAGTTTTCGGTGCTCGTCTCGTGTATCTGAACGTGGGTCACGGATATCCAGACGCGATGGAGAACCTGAGAAGAATACCTGTTACTTACCGGGACATTTTTTTGTGGATATTTATTTTTTGCGTGGAGCAAAATGCTTTCCATGTGTCGCTATGCAGATATGCTCGCTTAAGATCTTGTATCTGTGCATCTGTTCGCGTGCAGTGATGGGCTACTTTTCAAGTTCAACATTTTGTATTTTCGTTGCCGGCCATTAATCTGGTTGGAGTATGAGACTATTTTGGTGGTAGTGTTGCTTATAATTTAAATAAAACGTGAAATTACCAGGCCAGTGAATGTTTCCGGATGGTGTTACTCGGTTTAGCGAGGTTACCCTTCAACCAGCATCGCAATTCGGATTTAGTTACATATATCTTTTGATGGTGATTCCACTGTGAACCATATTGCGGCTGTCTACGTGCTTAACTTATCCACGTGAGAGTTAATGCATTGTGCTTCTTGCCGGAAGTCTGCATACCGCTGGAGTGCATGGACGATGCTGTGGTTGTTGGCCAGCCATTAGATACTTGGAAAACTTCAGCCAGGAAACCGGTGAGAGCATAATTTATTATTATTATTGTCATCTTCAGTTCCCTAGCAATATCACATGCCTCATTGCTGTATTATTATTTCGTCAAGTCTTGTTTGATGGTAACTAAATTAAAGATTTTTCATGTATTCCACATTCTAAACAATAAGTTTTCCACTATTTCACCTGCAATTGTTGCATAGGTAAAATAAGCAGATGCTTCAGAGACGAAGTGAAAGGCCATAAAATGTATTTTGTAAATTCACCAACCTTTGTGCCGCTTCTATCATTTTTACAATGTCGACGTTGCTGCTTTTATCCATTTTGGCCATGGAGCCGAGTTGAATTTCTTAAAGCAATGTGAAATTGCGTACTGTCTGTCTTTAGTCATTTGACGATAGCTTTTAATGAGATCTCACCACTTCATGACCTTTCGCACCCTCCTGTGTGTTAACCTCTTGGTCGTTGGCCCTTGGCTTGATATTCAACACTAAAGGCTTTCGTTTTCCTTGTGTCCACCCAATTCTTCTTCAGTTTCTGTTTTTTTCCCACGTTTTGATTAGGTCAGTCTCTTGCATGCTTGTTTCTTCTTGTCTTTTTTATCTTTAAGCTCAAATTAAACCACTTCCCGGTGTACTATAGATCAAAGCCAGAAGATAAGGACATTTTTATGCTTATTCTGAGGCATGGTGAGCCGACATTTTTTACATTTTCAGTTATCGATCAACTGTAGCATAAATTTTAACGATACCTCAAAACTGTTTCCAGCTATTCGGCGCTGAGCGAATGTAAACAATCGAGACTGATATTAATTTTAAAATGTATCAAAAATAATGTAATCAACCTTGATTTGTCTTAAAATAAAAAAGAATATGTCTTTTCCGACTTTCAAAACGCATCGCATACCCCAGATGCAGGAAATAAAAGTGACTATACTAATGTTTCTTTTTTAGGCTAAACTTTCAAATGCGGCAATGAAATAATTAGTGAGCTTCCCTGTTGATAGAGTTTATTAACATTCACTCATATCGTTACTTTTATATGCTCATTATGGCTCATTGAAAAATTGCAAATAAATAAAAAAATGTCTCTCTCAGTTTTCTTTTTATTTCGGGGTAACTGTAGGACTAGATAACGTTTTAACGTTTTCTTAAAGTGACAACAAAACATACGCTATTAAAATAAAATAATTTCTGCCTCTTATTGTGCAGGATGAATGCTGTAGAAGTAGTAGTATTCCCTAGGTTGAGTTGCAAACTTCATGAAGTTGACAAAGCGACTAAGTTTACGGTGCGTGGAGTCATTTATTTCACTGGCGTGTCCACATTTTTGAAATTTTCATAAAAAGTGATGAAGAAAAAATTATTTTTAGAATGAGGCATAAATAATTTTTGCGTACAAGCCCATTTATAAATATGCAAAGTAAAACGGCACATCTATCTGACGCCGTCAGTAGAGAACTTTTGAAGAACTTTTCTTAAATTGAAGTTTCCCTTTCACCAGCGTAAAGCGAAGAGAATTGCTATTGTGATGGTCTTTGGTATGGTTTCCGCCGAGTTTGTAGACCCCTTCATTTGTGTCTGTTTCAACTCAATCCTGATTGGCAATGTTCTATAATCAGTTTTTCGATTGCCAGCAGTCATGACGCTCATATTTGTGAGCTTTCCATAGTTCATAGGATAAGAAATGGCTTCTTCATTGCAATCGGTTGGGATTGAGGAAAATTAATTATTAATCCCTCATTTCACTTTCGCCGTAATCATCGCCTATGAATAGATGAATAGTTCTCGGGCTTTCCACCGGGTAATAAAATCCTTCTCCGAGAACTTTTCATCCAACACCTACGCCGGGAAAACACCCGATTATATTTCATCGCCTATGAATATTGGAGAGAGATTTATGGGAACGAACCCGGTTTAATCCGGTGCCCTTTCTAATGCGAAGTATTGGAGACAGAAGTCAAGCGCTAAAAAATTGACTATTCTTTTCGAGCATGTTCCGTAGGCGTTTAAATCAGAATAGGCTTCGTTTTCGCCTTCCATCATATTTCTACCTCTCGTAAGTCAAAAGTTGAAAAAAGGATGAATATATATATATGATTTCTGGACTCTGAAACCGTAAGCTGGGCATCGTTTTTATCTCTACCTCCATTGCTTGAAGTGATAGAGAGAGTAACGCTGTGATTGACATCTCCACCTGTATCCATAATTAGTAATGTCTGGTATTAATAACCAATACATCATGTTCTTTATTTATAATTTGTTCGAAAGGACGAATTGCAGTGGAGACTAACGTTAACGCTGTCTGCTGCATGATTTATCTTTCTCAAAAGCTATTGCTAGAGACCTTATCGTGTAAATTTCAGCTTTTTTTAGTCTGATCGTCAAGTTTAAAAAGCTTAGTGCAAAGTAACTTATACGAGAGCATTCTTGGAAGATTTCTTGAGGTGTTTAAGCTGTTAACTTTGAATTAAGTTTGCTTCGCCGGAAATTACATTGATTTTTCGATCACGCGGCCGGGTTCGTCTCCGCGCGTCTGGAGTTGGAATAGCCGCGACGCGGTAAGATTTTTAAAAGTGTACTTATGGGTTTTAACGCTCAGTATTCACCGTTTTTAAGCTTTGCTTCAAGATATCGATTCTCAATTAGTCTATGGTGAAGACAGTGGAGAATTTTCAGCCAACGTAAGCGCACGTTTCATTGAAGTTCATTTAGTTTTCTTTCGATAAGATCGAAGACCATGCTTCTATTAAAAGCATTCAAACCTCGAAAAAGTGAGTTATTTCCCTGGGACTCATACAAAAAGACCTCCCATAAAGACACCAGCTGAGACCCTTATACCTTCTTCACTCTCCTTTCTCTGACCCCATGAATCGAAAACGAAAACGGTCGTTTTATGACACCGCGGAGCGGAGGCTTTGACGGTCTTAGCGGGGTATGTTTTGTCCACCAAAATGCCCTGCCGTACACTTGCTTACATTTCGGCTGGGGGAGTAGAAGCAAGAAATTCATGCTAAATTCAAGTAATATTTTGAAAAATAAACAAGGAAGTAAGGTCTATGAGTGAAACAAAGCAAAGGCTTTAGGATTATTAAATTATATAGCGGATTATTAAACTATATTGTCCATAAAAATAACACACTTCATCGCAGAATAGAATAACAAAATAGAATGTATTATCAAAGGTACAATTATAAAATATACAAAAATAGATCTCTAGTGATGTTATTACAATGTAAACCTGTAAGCATTTGAAAATCTTAGCGCAAAACGAAGGAGGAATTAGTAATCCACGTGTATTGTACGAGTACGTGTTCAGTAATTGAACCTTTTGTCCGTATAATTTTGACATACCAAGTGCCTATGCAATTCTGTTTTTAAGGATGAATTTCTCATCTGAAAGTATTATTTTAGACTTTTTATTCGAGGAATAGCACCATCATCTACTTGTTAGTTATCGAGCAGTGCTATAAATAAAGCCTTGCTGCCGTATATTTTTTTAAAATTGGGCCTAATATTCGTAAAGGCTAATTTCATTGCCTCTAAATGCCTTATTATGCGTTTCGGTTTTGCCGGCCAATCTTCGGCGCAGTTAACATAAAAATTGGCCGTTACGGTCGAATGGGCGAATAACATGGCAAGGCGATTTGTTGTTGATGACATTAACCAAGTTAAAGGTACAATTAGCATTAGCATGGCGAGGAGCCAGGTGCAGCGCCGGCCCTGGGGGTTGGTTGATCTCCTCTCCCCCGCCTCTCGGTTCGGACCTTAAGACTTCGGAAATTATAGAAGAATCCCCCGGTAAAAACCTGAGAGAATTAATCATAGTTATTACGCCGGTGAAGCACTAAATCTTTCAGCTTCAACCTGGTTGCCGTATTTCCAGATATTTTCATTTCCATTTTATCCTTATCTCCCTTTTGAAAATAATATACGATGTTTTTCATTTTAGGAACCTGCGAAACTTAATTCACTTCAATATCCTTCATGACCAAATCATGGTATTGTATGTAATGCAATTCTCTTTTTTCAATCTGCTATCTTGCAGTTGCATTCGTAATTATGAATTATAAAGTCATTTTTAAAAGACCTTTTTTGGCATTGAATTATTATTTCAACGCACGTATTGTCAATTTAAATTATTAGGTTGATATGTTAACATCGTTAATAATTCGAATTTGGTATGAAATTCTGTGTTTTGAACATTTTTAACCTTGGACCTAATGTTTTGTTTTCTTTTCAGGTGAGTAATGATGGGAAATTATGCACACAGCCTAGGTTGAATATCACAAGGGTTTGCTGGTGATCGTAAGTTTTTCACAACAATTGAAGATTATTTGTGATCTCACGATCTTCGATTTGTCTATATTCATAGCGCTTCCGTCACTGGTCTACCGTTTATTTCGAGCCGGCTGGAAATTAGCATTAGATTGTGATCGGCATTCTAGCCTGTCCATCATATTAAAAACTCCCTCAGCGTTCCATTAGGTTCGATGTCGTAATCGCGGGAACAAGAGATACCATGCACGTCGTAATGGCCACGTCCGTAATTATTGTCAGCGCGAGTCATTTGTCAAGTGCATACGCCAAGGGTCGCCTCGGTTTGTGTCCGTTACGGGAGCGAGGGGTTGAATTGAAGTCCGAACTGGTTTCTGCAGGTCATTGGGGGTGGGGGAAGGGGGAGAAGTCCCCGGAATCGTGAAAGCCAGGCCGCGCCGAACAAATTGGGCTCCAGCGGCTTTATGGAACAAAACGCGTTAAAATGAATCCTCGTGTTTCATTTAATCGTGGTGGCCTTCACCGGCTTTTTTTTTACTGCTTCTTTGCATTTAATCAGTGTGTTTTGAATGAGAGAATCGTGTAATTTTGAGTTCCCAATCTTAAAAACAAGGAAGTATGGCAATAGGTTTTGATTTTTTTCTGAGTGCCGTCCTTCTGATTAAGGTGATCAACGTGAATTCACGTGCGCATTATTACATCTTACTTTTAAAGAATTTCCTCTTGCACCATTATTTGTCGATACAAAGTACTACAGGTGCGTTTGATGTGTACTGGACCCCCAAATTAATACATGTCTAACAAATGGGAACTGCATACGTACTTTTACCATTGTGAGACGCTATAATCAAGTTGATGACATCATCATAGTTTATTTCAATATGTCATGAAAGTATTATTATTATTTGAGTGTTCTACCGATTAAGATAGGTTTTCATGGAGTATCTAAGAAGCACAATGGCAGTCCCACCTTCAATCAGGAACTTCCCACATCAATTCATAGTAAGACCTAACCCCTTCTATTCTCAAAGCACTGCAGGAAAAAGTGACTTTGTACGCAGTCACGCGAAGATAACCCCGAGAAAATGGCTTGATGGGGTAACTGGCTGGCAATACGGGAGTTCCGGGTTCGTATCCCGGCTAAGTCAAATTTTTTCATGGCGAACTTCATCATATCGTGTATTTCCCTTTTATTTTTTTATTAAAAATTCTATTATCTTTCGTCTTCTCCCTCGTTTACCCATCTTTACCCGCTAACCTTGTTTTAATCATGTTACCCGATTTAAGATAACTATTCTTTTTCGGGTCTTAGGCTTAGCTCTCTTTGATTTTTTATTCGGGGAATTTCATGCCACGATAGTGATTTCTCCTATCGCTCACTGCTCTTCAATCAGTCCCGTAGAGCAAGGGAGATCTTCAACGTCCTCAAAACTGCCTCGGAAGGGTAAGTTAGGGAGATGGGTCTCAAGATAAGTGCAATATTTGTTGAAGTGCTTGAGGTAGTTGGCTAATTGGTGGATAAAGTTTGCTGAATCCTTTTGAGGGTAACTTTCGGAATCCATAGAGACACTCATTCCGAGTGTTCTGTCCTGCGTGTTTGTTTGTGATTCCGCCGCGACGGAAGAGGGATTGTCTCAAGGGGACGCGTGGAGGAAACGCTGCCACCCAGCCATGTTTAGAGGGAAAGCTTTGGAAGGTTTGCCTGGAATGAGGAAGAAAAAGCTAAGCAAATAAATGTACTGGCGAAAGTAAGATGACAGGGGGGGGTAAAAGTTTGGTAAAAGTTCGGTCACAGTACTTCGGAATTGCTCTACTTCACTTCTGAAGGATTATTTGGTCTATATCTCCAGATTTAATTTGTCATTCGTGGTATGGATTGATATTAAGTGTGTGGGACCTAAATGGATTTGGCTACGCAAGTAAAGTTTTTACCATTTTGCAGGTGTTAACAGTACAATAGTACAAAAATATGAAATTGATTTCCAGCCATTCCGCCCATTTCTGTCATTGAAATTTTCAAGACACTCTCCTCGATATAAAACTTATATTGCTCTCAGGTGTCTCCTACTTTTAAATAAAGTTATGTCTGAATAAAGTGGAAGATTTGTCCGTCATTAAACTACATGCACCCACGCGCCGTTGTATCGTCACTGTCATGATTGGTTCGTGTCAATTAAGAGCTCTGATCTTCCAAATCGATGGTAACAAAAGTCATTAGTTAAATTAGTACGGCAACATCTAATTTTCCACCTAATTCAGATGAACTGAAATGAAATTGAAACCTTGGAGGCATTTGGCGAAATTAAACCCACGTAGCCTTACAGAATGAATTATCGTTTTCTCGTGCTCGGGGCTAGGACAGAATAAGAGGGGCATTTGGTTGGAAGACTTAGTGGGACTTACGGTGGAGGTCGACGCGACGCGCTTGGGTGGAAGGAGAGAAGGGAAAGATTTTATATCGAGGGAGAGGAAAGGAGGCAGTTATCTTCAATGAAAATTTCCCATTGAATATACCCCGGAGCGAGGCGAATGTATCAGGCGAAGTGAAAATGTATCCGCACTTTTTTCTAGGAGATAAAAACTGCCACCGCCGCGAGTGGATGAGATGGCCTTAAAAGGCCGTTTTACACGGTACACGGAATTGCGCAGTCTGACGTACGTGTGAGGGCGCAATCAAAATTGCGTCGTGTAAAGCGGTGAATTGCTAGAACACATGCGAGAATGCGTGGATGCGAGACGGCAAAATAGCCCCTGTTCTAATTTCGTTCATACATTCGCGCAATTCCACGCCATTTTAGAAATTAATGCAGCTCTAACCTGCGCAATTCCGTGTACCGTGTGAAACGGCCTTAAAAGTTATGCCCCGAAATTAGAACAGGGGCTATTATGCCATCTCACATCCACGAATTATCGCATGTGTTCTAGCAATTCACCGCTTTACACGACGCAATTTCGACTGCGCCTCCGTACGCATGTCAGATTGTGCAAGTACGTGTCCCGTGTAAAACGGCTTTTAGAGAATTGATGAAATATATTAAATCTGCGAACGCAGGAAAGAAGCCTACGGTCAATGAAGACGCCTCTCGAGCGGCTATGAAGGTGTGGGAACTTAGGATATGCACTTCTATTCCGGTATTGTCCAACAGCTTTGACGAAATGGATTTTGGGTGAAGGCCGCCGGCGTCCGCTGCCCCCTCCCCTCTCAAACTCCCCAGGAGCACCAAAATGCACACCAATTGCGTCTTTCTTCGTTAGTCTTACTACTATTTGATGTTTTAGCATCGTCCGGTGAGAAACAATCACGAAAGAATTACTCAATTATCTGCTTTCCAGTCTGTATTTCTTATATCAGTGTCATTCCTCGTCTTTCGCTGCTGTCAACAAAGTATTGGTAAATTCTTTCGCGAATCTCTTGTCCGCATGTATAATAAAAGGAATATTTAAATTCAAATTTGAGCGTTCATCAATAGATGTCTAATTTCCACGGCACTAAGCTCAGATATAGCCCAAGGAACCGGAGTGTCTCCCTAGTATATCATCAGCGGGTAGTCCTTTACGTCGATATTAAAATACAGCCATTAAAAAAATCTCGGATTGGTCGCCGAGCGCATCCTTGCAGCAACGCAAATTGGGTCCCTAGATTACCCTCCCAATGTTTATGTCGCAAATCTAATCCAACGTAGTGCAATTAGCAAATAGACCACTGTAAGGGATGAAATGCGATTTGATGCTTTCCTAGCGAATGATGTGGGTAAACTCTTCTCGGGATTCAACATAATTTATCCCTGAGGATGAGTCCCGAGTCGGAGCTTGAAACGTTGGCCATTATGGAAAAATTAACCCGGTGGGAATCCCGAGAAGAGTTTACTCACACAGCAAGGGATGTTGGAATTATGCTTATATCAAAGGGATGATGCCTCCGTTTTGGGCGGTATTCGCTTCGTTCCATCATAATCAAATCTTTTTTAATTTTGTGTGTATACTTTTCACTTGGAAAGGACTCGTTAATCGCAAATTTTATAACTTAATCTGATCCTCCGACTCCGAGAGGAATGTGTTTTTTTGGGCTCGTTGAAGGGAGCTGGGTTCGTGGATGGTTCTGCCTCTAGTGCTGAGTGGTGGTCGGAGGGGGATACGGCTGGCAGGCGAGGAGCGAAGGGGGGACGCTGGGTAAAGGGCTCAAGATGACGGCAAGAATGATTCTTTTGCTTTTATTCGGAGGATGGGGCCACTCTTTCCCTTTCCCTGGAGGCGGGTGCGCGAGCCGTTAGCGCGAAAACAGGGTTTGGGAGGGGGGTGAGGGAGACGAAGGACGACGGGGTGCTGAGAAATGTTCGCTCTTCGAGGATGAATGCGCGGGAGGCCATCTTGTCGGGAGTTTGAGTGGGTAGCGGAGGGGAGGGGGGGGGGGGTGCGCTCGGTGAATGGACGACGAGGAGGACACTTGAGCGTCAAGAATCTGCCGTGTCATTCGTTGACGGATTTCCCGGAATCCAGTGGTCGATCGAGCCACACTAGAGATCAAAACAGAGAGGCAGCTGAGTGAAACGGAGAAGGGTGAACCTCTTCTCGGGCTCCATGAGTGAAACCTTACACGCCCTTCTCGCTCATGGAGATATCAGGGAAATGAGGTGGGTGTTGGAAGTGTGGTGGGACTTAATGAAAGCATATTGGCCTCGTGTTGAGGATCGTTAGACTTTAATGGTGTCTCTGGTGAGTGCAGCCGTCAAGGGATTTTGGTAATCCGATTGTGGCCAGAAAAGTCGATAGTAGATGTGAAAGTGGAATTTCCTCTTTCTTTTATTACTTTTTTACTAATGAAATTGTTGAGATTTTGGTCATAAGGGTAATGCGGTGGTAGGAGAAAAAAGTGACGTTGGAATAGAAATTTATGAAACAGAGTAGCTGCAGCGAAGATCGTTTTAGAGTAAGATGATTTTTGGTGAAAACCAGCCTGATGAGGAGCGCAGTTAAAGGCTCTAAGTATCACAAATCTCTATGAGTGTGGGCATTTAAATGAAGGATATTCATTGCTATTGTCATCTGCGCAGTGGTTTTCAAAGCATGGTGAATTTCAGGAGAGAATTATTTATCGTCTTTGCAAATACATTTGAAATAATAGAAGGACTTTCCAAGTTTTTAATGTGTTCTTTAGCGTTTTATTCATCTACATCTACATCTACATAATGCCCCGCAAGCCGCCTAAAAGGCGTGTGGCAGGGGGTGTTAGGACACCAGCCGTTTACAGCTATAAAAAAAAGAAGTGCTCTAACGAGGTTGGGACAAGCGTTTATTAAAGTCCTTTATTGTTCGGGGGAAAAACGAAATCCCATATCTATCCGTTCGGCAAAAAATTCTTTCTTAATTTATCGCTTCTGTCGGACCTGGAAATATAGTGTGGCTCTAAGATTATGTTCTCTGTGTCGATCTTAAAGATATCCTTTCTCAATTGTTCAAGCAATCTAAGCCTAGCGCGCAGCCTCCGAGTCTCCAACGGCTTCCAGCCTAATTTGCTTAACATCTGGGTAACACTGTCTGTACGCCCGTAGCGGTTTTTGACGAAACGCGCAGCCTTCCTTTGTATCTTATTCAGTTCGCGGATTAAGTCTTTCTGCACTGAATCCCATACACTCGCTGCATATTCAAGGTGCGGTCGGACGAGAGCGAAATAGCACCTTTCTTTTACTTTCTCATCAGAAAATCTTCCCACAATACGCTTGACGAATCCTAATTTCTTCAGGGCTATGCCGCAAATATTCTTTATATGTGTTCCCCACGTGAGGTTCGAAGTTATCGTTATCGTGCGAAAATCGTGACTTCGCGACGAATAGTGATAGCAAGCTCCAGAATATATGAAATTTTGACCCGGAGGAGCATGTAGAACCACACATGGGTGGGAATCAGAATGAGTAATGAAGTACA